>NC_139576.1:5562597-5597597 GCF_946808225.1 Silurus aristotelis
AGAATTAAGTGAGACATCACAATGCTTTGTTTTCTTTTACATTTCTTTTTTTTCTTTTTAGATAAATGTTATAAATTAAATATCAGAGTTAGTAACAGGATAAAGAGATAAAGCAAATAGACTTGTGTGTAAGAGTATTATACTGATAGTTTCATACTGATAGTTTCATATCATACTGCTTATTCATATTCATATATTCAGTTTCCAACTTCAAATCCATTTTTATTTTATTCAATAATTCGGCTGGCGCTTTTATCCAAAAATCCATAATTAATTGTAGAGAAGTTCAATAGATGAACTAAAAATAATGATGGATGAATTTATGGATGAATAAATGGATAAAAAGTGAAATCAATAGATTTATTAATGATTGGAAATCTGTAGTAATATTTTTGTAAATAAGTGCATTAATAAATATAGATGGATCTGTGAATATATTTATAACTGGACTAATAAACTAACAAGTAATAGAATAAGCTGATGTGCAGATTTATATGTGATTGGATAGATGGGTTTATGAATTGATGAATGGATGAGTTATGGTTAGATATACAGATGAATGAGTGAATTTAGAGATGGATGTATGGATGAATGAATAAGTATATGGGTGAATTTATGGATAATTATATGGATAAATTAATGTTTGGGTGGATAGATAAGGAAGTTAGTAAATGGATTTATTGATGGACACAAGTGTTGGATTAAATATCATATGGGCATATTTAGATAAATAGATAAAAAAAATGGATGGATATTTGGATAGATAATAGATGGATGGATGTATAGATGGTTTAGTGGATTAAAGAACTGATGAGTAATTGATGAATGGATTTGTTGAAGCACACAAATGGGTGGGTAGATGTATGTATGTATGTATGTATGTATGTATGTATGTATGTATGTATGTATGTATAGATGTTTGTATAGATGTTTGTATGTATGTATGTATAGATGTTTGAATGTATGTACAGTGAGGAAAATAAGTATTTGAACACCCTGCTATTTGCAAGTTCTCCCACTTAGAAATCATGGAGGGGTCTGAAATTGTCATCGTAGGTGCAGGTCCACTGTGAGAGACATAATCTAAAAAAAAAAAAACAAATCACAATATATGATTTTTAAACTATTTATTTGTATGATACAGCTGCAAATAAGTATTTGAACACCTGAGAAAGTCAATGTTAATATTTGGTACAGGAGCCTTTGTTTGCAATTACAGAGGTCAAACATTTCCTGTAGTTTTTCACCAGGTTTGCACACACTGCAGGAGGGATTTTGGCCCACTCCTCCACACAGATCTTCTCTAGATCAGTCAGGTTTCTGGCCTGTCGCTGAGAAACACGGAGTTTGAGCTCCCTCCAAAGATTCTCTATTGGGTTTAGGTCTGGAGACTGGCTAGGCCACGCCAGAACCTTGATATGCTTCTTACAGAGCCAATCCTTGGTTACCCTGGCTGTGTGCTTCGGGTCATTGTCATGTTGGAAGACCCAGCCTCGACCCATTTTCAATGCTCTAACTGAGGGAAGGAGTTTGTTCCCCAAAATCTCGGCCCCGGTCATCCTCTCCTTAATACAGTGCAGTCGCCCTGTCCCATGTGCAGAAAAACACCCCCAAAGCATGATGCTACCACCCCCATGCTTCACAGTAGGGATGGTGTTCTTGGAATGGTACTCATCATTCTTCTTCCTCCAAACACGTTTAGTGGAATTATGACCCAAAAGTTCTATTTTGGTCTCATCTGACCACATGACTTTCTCCCATGACTCCTCTGGATCATCCAAATGGTCACTGGCAAACTTAAGACGTGCCTGGACATGTGCTGGTTTAAGCAGGGGAACCTTGGGAACCAATGCCATGCATGATTTCAAACCATGACGTCTTAGTGTATTACCAACAGTAACCTTGGAAACGGTGGTCCCAGCTCTTTTCAGGTCATTGACCAGCTCCTCCCGTGTAGTTCTGGGCTGATTTCTCACCTTTCTTAGGGTCATTGAGACCCCACGAGGTGAGATCTTGCATGGAGCCCCAGTACGAGGGAGACTGACAGTCTCTTCCATTTTCTAATGATTGCTCCAACAGTGGACCTTTTTTCACCAAGCTGCTTGGCAATTTCCCAGTAGCCCTTTCCAGCCTTGTGGAGGTGTACAATTTTGTCTCTAGTGTCTTTGGACAGCTCTTTGGTCTTGGCCATGTTAGTAGTTGGATTCTTACTGATTGTATGGGGTGGACAGGTGTCTCTATGCAGCTAACGACCTCAAACAGGTGCATCTAATTTAGGATAATAAATGTAGTGGAGGTGGACATTTTAAAGGCAGACTAACAGGTCTTTGAGAGTCAGAATTCTAGTTGATAGACAGGTGTTCAAATACTTATTTGCAGCTGTATCATACAAATAAATAGTTTAAAAATCATACATTGAGATTTCTGGATTTTTTTTTTTTTAGATTATGTCTCTCACAGTGGACATGCACCTACGATGACAATTTCAGACCCCTCCATGATTTCTAAATGGGAGAACTTGCAAAATAGCAGGGTGTTCAATTACTTATTTTCCTCACTGTATGTATGTATGTATGTATGTATGTATGTATGTATGTATGTATGTATGTATGTATAGAGGTTTGCATATATGTATGTATGTATGTATGTATATATGAAAATACACATGTATGTATGTATATATGTATGTATGGAGGTTTGTGTGTATATTATCATCATCATCATCATCTTCTCCCGCTTATCCGTAATTAGGGTCGCGGGGGCAGCAGGTGGTGAGCCCACGGGAAGGTGTGTATATTATATATATATATATATATATATATATATATATATATATATATATATATATATATATATATATATATATATATATGTGTGTGTGTGTGTGTGTGTGTGTGTGTGTGTGTGTGTGTGTGTATGTATAGATATATGTTTGTATGTATTAATGGATGTATGGATGGAGGTTTGTATATATGTATGTATGTATGTATGTATGTATGTATGTATGTATGTATGTATGTATGTAAGTATGTATGTATGTATGTATACAGCGGACCTCAGAGTAAACATGCAAAGCTAAATCAGAGCGCAAACAACTGCAAGAAAAAGTGCAGAAAGTTTTACTAACAAATATAAATTATTCACCAAATGCAGTGAAGCCTGGTTGTGTTTTTATTCGTCTCACTGCCCTTGTACTGAGCGACTTCTATCATTAACACACTAATGATAATCAGATTATGCGGTCCAACCCAACCCAACCCAACCCAACCCAACCCAACTCAGCACACACACACACACACACACACACACACACACACACACACACACACACACACACACACACACACACACACAGCCTCGTCTCAGTTAGAGAACGTCCAGACATTTCCCCTAGAGTGTGTTACAGAATGGTGTCACACCCGATTAGCCCCTGTGTGTGAGTTCTGCTCCAGAGAGACATTTCCACATGAATGTGTGTCTGGAGCCAGACAGCTTCAGACTGCTGCAGGAGTTACATAACCTTAACCTTCAGCGAACCCAGGGCATCCCGCTCACCAGGCTGACCTCCACATTTACCCCATGTGCACTTTGATGAGTTCCTTCCAACTTATTCCTGATTCCTTACTTAGAATTCTGGTGTCATATTATATTAATAGTAATGATACATGACCCACACAAGATGTCTGCAGTCCAAATACATCACTACAAACCATATTGTTGGATGCTATCAGCTTCCCTGACCCAAACTGTCTCAGAATGACTGGTTTCTCTGCACCGCTGTTCTCTTGCTCGTGTCGAGACATAAACATGTCACTTCGCACACGGAGTCGTGCCGCCCGGATTGAGGCGCTTACAGCAGGGCTCGTAGTATGAGCTGATCTCTGAAGACAGAATGCTGTTTGTGTCAGAACATCATGCTGAGCTCCCCCGTGAGGACACAGGAGAACATGTCAGACTGCGAGATGAAAGAGACAAATGCCAAGTGTGTGCGTGTGCGTGTGTGTGAGTGTGTGTTGTATTCGTGTTACCACCATCATCATCATCTAAGAATCAGGAGAACTTAAATGTACTGTAAATGTTCCCAAAATAGAACATCACATGACACTTAAGATTTACATAGTCAAATCTGAATTTTTAAGTCCTGCCTATAGTCGACTGTCGAATCAAGTGTGTGTGTGTGTGTGTATTAGGGTCAATTGCAGATCAATAAAATAACAAATAACTGTATAAAGGCCACACTGCAGACAGATTTGCATTTCAAATATCGGCAAATCAAATAAAGTCGGCTAAATTGCCTGAGCGAGTGCAGCGCTAGAGCAATGCAACGGTAAACAATCATACATTTATTTACAGAATCTCCCAAACATTGTTAAATATATAAATCCCTGCGGTCAAGATGCTCCTGTGTCGGTCCCGGATCATGGAAAGTGAAACGTAAATCTGTCACAGGGGGTTGTGTTTATTCAGTCACTCTCGTTTTACATTTTTATTTACTTCATTATCATAATGGGCTGTAAATGAACTTATTGGCAAAATTTTTTTTAATAAATTCTATATGGAATCAAACATTGAGCACCCCTATGTAACCAAAATGGTACGATCCTCATCCAACAAAGCGTTTTGAAAACGATCTTCAAAGTGAATCGATTTGAAAATGAAATTTTTGCAATACAGAGGTTTTCAAAAAAACGCATTTTTAGTCATGTGATGGTCATGTGACCAATTCAGCCAAGATAGTGGATGACATTTTGTAAATTTGTTGCTACATTATCAGCAGGATGCTGTTCTTTGAAGCGTTCCGATATTTCGGCGTATTTGTTTTGGCGCGTCTTCCAGTCAATATTCCTGCTGGCTTTTGCAACTTTATACTCCTGTGTTACTTGCAGCAACGATTTCACCTCAATGTCAGTCGATTTAAAGGACTCAGTGTCCGTATGATTGTAGAATTACTTACAGTAAATATTATTGATGAAACTGATCCCTTTTACTTCACTGGATTCGTCTACGCTGAAGTCACTGTTCGGCTACAAATCCCAAAATACGGGATTACGCATGTATGCTTCTGTACCTGCACTGTGACACGATGGAGCCACCAAAAAAATTCACCTAGGCCGTGTTTTTATAAGAATATATTCGAAAACCGAGACTTAGGTTCATATGAGACAATTTATACCAAATGTATATGTTTCCAGAAGAACAAGGAGGCAGCATTAGTTCCTGGAATGTAGTTTCTAAGACATTCCCATGGCAGAAGACTCCCCTACTGACCTTCCATGAACATTAAAAAACCTCTCCTTACAAAAACTTTGGCCATATCAATGACAATATTAATGTTCATGTTCTTAGTCTGAGATTATAGAAGTTCCTGTGAATGATCCATTGCTATAATTACAAACAAGGACAGTCACATGGGGACACAAGGCAACATCAGCGTTCATCAGAGGCCATTTATAACAGTCAATGGCATAGAAGGACACAAGAAATGAAACATGGTTGTTTGAGGGAAACATGCAGCCCACGTATATACTTCTTTTGAGATTTAATCGAATTTAAGGCGAGGGATTGGTGAAAATACTTGCCTGTCCTCCTTTAGGCTGGTACTTGATGTTTTCTGTCGAGCCGATCTTGGACTTGATGTTCTTGAGGTCAGGCATGGGCTGGTTGAGGACACGCAGCTGCTTGGCTGCCGTGGCAGGAGATTTCGGTGGAGTGCGAATGATGGCCACTTTAGTCTCCTGTGAGAGCAGGCTGAGGGATTTGGGGGTGCCTGGGGTACGCGGGGTGCCTGGGGTACGACAGGATGTGCTGGGAGGAGTGCCTGGAGTGATGGCCGTGGAGCCGGGAGTACGTGGAGTGGAGGTGCCGGAGCGAGCAGAGCGGGAACGCACTGACTCTGTGCCTACACAATATAGAAATGAATTCTGTATAAGATGAAAACTGAACAGAAATCGATACATAGTTGAGACTCCTTGTACTACTGTATGGTAAAAAGTCTACCTGTCATACTGGCAGATCGACCTGTCCTGTGTTCAGCTCTGACTTCAGTACGGAAAGCTACAGAGGAAAAACAGAGGAAAGGGAGGGATGGAGAAAAGGAAGAGAAGGCAAGAGAAGATAAAAGATAAAAAGAAGATAAGAAAATAGAAGAGATGAGCAGAAATGAGAAATTAAAAATAAATAAAGAGAAGAGACAAGAAAAGAAGACATGAAGAGAAATTGAATAAGGAGAGGAAAGAAGAAAAAAGAAAAGGGTGAAGAAAAAAATGGCAAAAGAAGTTAAAAAAACAACATTGAAGAAAAGAAACATTTAATAAAGAGAAGAAAAAAAATTAAATGGTGAAGAAAATAGAAGAGAAGAAAGTGAAGGAAGAAAAGGTGAAGAGAAGAGAAGAGAATAGGAGAGAAGAGAAGAAAAGGTGAAGAGAAGAGGAGAGAAGAGAAGAAGAGAGAAGAGAAGCGAAGAGAAGATAAGGTAAAGAGTAGAGAAGCGAAGAGAAGAGAGAAGAGAAAAAAAAGGTGAAGAGAAGAGAAGAAAAGGGAATAGAAGAAAAGAGAAGAGAAAAGAAGAGAAGAAAAGAGAAGAGAAAAAAAGGTGAAAAGAAGAGAAGAAAAAAGAAGAGAAGAAAAGAGGAGAAAAAAAGGTGAAGAGAAGAGAAAAGAAGAGAAGAAAAGAGAAGAGAAAAAAAGGTGAAGAGAAGAAAAGAGAAGAGAAAAAAAGGTGAAGAGAAGAGAAAAGAAGAGAAGAAAAGAGAAGAGGAAAAAAAGGTGAAGAGAAGTAGAGGAAAGCAGAAGTCAGCCAAGCGAGGTGTTTAGTTTGCTAATGAATTTGTTGTGGTTTCACACCTCACATAATGAAATGAACCAAATCCCAAAGAAAATTAAACCTGAGAAAAATTTGTCAGAGTGCACACAGAAATGTAATGGTGCAAATTTACCAAATAAAACAATCATGTTACAATAAATAAATATATAATTAAATAAAGCTGCCTCCCTTTTTTTTTTATCGCCTTAATTTTCCCCTAAAAATTGCAAATATATAAATATATCGATATTTGTAATTATTGGGGGGGGATTATATATATATATATATATATATATATATATATATATATATATATATATATATATATATATATATATATATATATATCTTCTTCTTCTTCTTCTTTCGGCTGCTCCCATTAGGGGGCGCCACAGCGGATCATCTGTCTCCATACCACCCTGTCCTCTACATCTGCCTCTTTCACACCAACTACCTGCATGTCTTCCCTCACCACATCCATGAACCTCCTCCTTGGCCTTCCTCTTTTCCTCCTACCTGGTGGCTCCATCTTCAGCATTTTTCTACCAATATAATTCATGTCCCTTCTCTGCACATGTCCAAACCATCTCAATCTCGCCTCCCTCACCTTGTCACCAAAACATCCTACATGTGCTGTCCCTCTAATAAACTCATTTCTAATCTTGTCCATCCTCGTCACTCCCAACGAAAACCTTAACATCTTCAATATATATATATATATATATATATATATATATATATATATATATATATATATATATATATATATATATATATATATATATTTACCCACAATAACAGAAAGTAAGTGCTTATATAGTAACTTCCCTGAGTCACGTGACTGAGTTTTAAAGTGTGTATTTGGCTTACACGTGGGTCTGCGTGGTGCTGTCGATCCAGAGCTAGTGATGGAGGTGGAGCTCTCCTCTGGTTCACTAGCGTGTGCACGCCGAGTCAGGATGGAGGCTGGCCGAGGCAGAGACGATCTCTTCTCGGGGCTCCGAGATCCTCCATCCTGAGAAACACATTCAAAACATCTAAACACAAAACCACATCTTGCTCCACTACAATCACACATCGAGCAACTAATAGTTATCTCAGTTATGCAGCTGTGCAATTAAGGGATAAAGGCCTTGCTCAAGGGCATAAATACTGCATTGGTGTCATACTGTATTAATAGTGTTCTGTAAATTTGTTATATTTTATAAATAACTGAATTTAACAGACAATTTTTATTAAACAAACAAATGTTATTAATGATTTATGGCACTAATATGACATGAACAGATTTAAGAGGGATATCCAAGAGAAAATGTTGGGCCCTTTTCTTTTCTGATGAATGGATTTTTTATTACTTCTAATAAAAAATATATATTTTATAATTTTCTATTGTCGAGAAATTATATGAATTTCTATTATATCGTAAGCTTCCTAATCGAGCGTTAATGCAAATAGCATGCGGGATGTTTTACTCATCGCGCTCTATACTTTTATTTGACCACAATATTAATGGATGTTTACGTACGTAAGATAAAAAAACAAACACAATCGAAAGTTCATTTCACCACTTTTAACAATGGTCGACACCTATTGTTCATTTATTATAGTTATATTACTGTTGAATTTATTAGTTGTTCACTGGACACTTGAATAAAATAACTGTTTATGGCAATTGAAGCTTTAAGCCATTGTTACCGTTATTTTCGTTTATAGTGTTTATATTAATTACAGTTTAATGCCAGTCATTTGACTCTATGTGATATGTCAACCTCACTATCTTAATATCTGATCCTAAGTGAAATAAGACTTCCATAGAATGAATATCTATCATCAGCAGACAGTGCAGGCTTTGGAAAAGACTATAAACACCACCTTAAATGTTCCGCTTTACACCCCTTTCTTACCTTTTCTAAATTCCTGTATAT
This sequence comes from Silurus aristotelis, assembly GCF_946808225.1. Taxonomy (NCBI): domain Eukaryota; kingdom Metazoa; phylum Chordata; class Actinopteri; order Siluriformes; family Siluridae; genus Silurus; species Silurus aristotelis. The sequence goes on from NC_139576.1 coordinate 5,571,325, forward strand.
TGAGAGAGAATCTTGACAACCTGCTGAGAAGGGGCGGGGCCCATCAGCCTCCACCAATGAGCTTGTTTTATTGGAGGTGCTTGTGGCATAAGGGCGGGGCTGGGGAAGAGCCGACGCCCGTTTTTTACAAGTGGGGATCTTTGTTAGTGATGTTGGACTGGGGGTCTGTGATGAACAATGGTGCGAAGATGTTTTTCATGGAAAAAATGGAGACATGGAAGAAAAAAAATAAAAGAGTGTGAGAGAGTATTAAATAAAATTAAAACAAGGGGATGATTGTGATCATGACATGACTTTGATTCAATGTATAAATGATAAGTCATAATCTATTCACATCCTGTCTGAGGAGAAGAATATGAATTCATATAATATTCTATAATAAAAACAACACATTTGCTAGAAATCACTACTAAAGTAATAACATTGGCTGAAACTGGCTAAGCTGTCATTCCTGCAAGATGTTTCTACTGGCATACAAACATATAAATGTACAAACCATGGTCTTTGGACAGAGAAAAAAAAAAGCCAAAGTCCATTTGCATTCCAGGTAAATAACAGCAATTATGGAAAGAATCCGAAAGCTGATCGTTGTTAAGGTAGAGAAGGCCAGAACTGAATAAATGTCACGTCTTCTCTAATGCTAATGGAAGGCCCCAAAGACAAAAGAGTACACTTGGAAGCACAAGATGGTGGAAATTAATAGCTGAAAGTCAGAAGGAACAGGTACAAGAGTGCATGCGAGTGTGGAGCATTTGTGAGATGCATGGGAAATGCTGAAATGTTGAGGTGAAACATGCAGAGATTGGTTTTGGTTTGAAAATACAGAACACCTTATGACATTAAAGAAAGTAAGCAAACAAAAATGACATTTAGTGAATAAAGATGCTCCATCCATCCATCCATCCATCCATACTATATGGACAAAAGACTGTGGACACCTGATCATAAGATTTATATATAAATGGGGATTCCCCACTTGCTGTTATGAAAACCCTCACCCTTCTAGAAAGATGCTCAACTAGATTTTGTGGTGTTTTGAGCTCATTCAGCCATAAGGGTGTTATTAAAGACAGGTATTGATGCAGGTGAGGAGAAGAGGCCTGGACATTGTCATGCTGGAACAGGTTTGGATCTCCTAGTTCAAGTGAAGGGAAAATGTAATGCTGCCACATCAAAAGACATCCTATACAATTGCAGATCTTCAAGTTTTTGATAACAGTTTGGGGAAGAACCACATCCATTCATCCATCCATCCATTCATCCATCCATATCCATCCATCCATCCATCCATCCATCCATCCATCCATCCATCCATCCATATATATGCAAGTACTACTCAAATATATGCATAGTATATGTAGTGCATATACAAAAGTGGCCACTTCTTAAATACCAATGTGCACAAAGTTCTGCCTTCATGTATAATAATGACAACAATGATCAGTATCAGAAACTAAGATTTCATAGCAGCAAAGGGGTTACCAATTCTACAATGTACATATAAAGGGACTTAGTTTGGCATCTGCATCCCTAATTGCAAAAAAGTTGGGACATTGTATAAAATGTAAATAAAAACATTTACAAATCTCATAAATCCATATTATATTCACCATAAAACAATCAAAAAAACATATCAAATGTTTAACCTGCATTTGTGGATGACACATGAAACTGTGTTCACAGACAATGATTTCTGGAGGTGTTAATGAGTCCATACAGTGATTCCCATTACAGGATCATGACTGTTTTAAATGCGGTGCCGCCTGAGGGCCTGAAGATCACGGGTATCCGATATTGACTTCGCCCTTCGCCCTTTTGTCCCTTCACCAAATTTGTATTGATATTATGTAGTGTAAAATTATGAGATATTCAACTGTTTTGCAATTTCATGTTATTCTGAAATTTTTCCACTATTTGTAGTCTTTTACAGATTGGTCAAGCTCCGCCCATCTTTATTTTTTTTGAGAGATTCTGCCTCTCTAAGATACACTATTTATACCCAATCATTATACTGACCTGCTGTCAATTACCCTCATTAGTTGCAAAATGTTTTTTCCAACTGTTTAATTTTAATTTTAGCACATGTTTTAGACATGTTGTGGCCATCAAATTAAAAAAATTACCTTATTTTTTTCTTTAAATGGTACATTTCCTTAGTTTAAACATCTAATACGTGTTCTATGTTTTCTTGTGAATCAGAGACGGCAAAAGTTCACGCATCCTCCACTCAAGTAAAAGCGCAGATACTCATATTTTTAAAGATTCTGGTAAAAGTTGAAGTTCTGACTACACTTTTCCACTCAAGTTAAAGTAAAGAAGTTTGGGCTCTGATATGTTCTTGAGTAAAATGTAGCCTTTATTACTTCCTGTTTTAGTGTCAAAATTGTTGCAGTATAAAAACCTGTGTAAAAAAATTAATGAGTTAAAAGTTGTCAAAAAAAGTGAACAGTGAAGAAAAGTACTGATACCAGAAAAATCTACTTAAGCACAGTATTAAAGTATTTGTACTTTATTACTTCCCTCCTTTGTTGTGATTAATATATGCTTTTTGCAAATCTTTGCTTTTTTTTTTAGTAAAAATTAAACACCAGTAATGACATTAAATTGTAAACGTATGTGTAGTGTCACCCAAAGTTCAATTTTTAGAGAACAAAATGTCTTTTCAATGATTAGCAATCAATAGATACTACATCCACATAACATATTCATTGCATTCAATACTAAAAGTGCTGAAACGGAGATTGTATAAGAATTTGAATGCTACTTACAGATGCTCGGTCCCTGGAATGTCGCACCGAGCTGAACGGCAGCCGTCCGTCTGCTGATACTAAAGAGGGAAAATGATACTGATATTGTTCATCTTCATTTGTTTGAGTGTCCAGAGCATGTACTTTGATACAAAAAAACAGGAAATTAAACACATACAGACAAACATTCTCTATTTCATTCTTTCTTAAACACCTACTTTTATATGTAAGCACATTTTCAAAACAATATATACTGTATATACACAAGTTTGTGGACTTTCTTGTGGACTGAAAGATTCATATTTGAGTGATTTGGGACATCCTATTCCACATTTAGTTCCCATTTTCTCTTTTAATAAAATTTACTCTTTTGGGAAGATGTTCCACCAGAACATCTGGTTTCCTTGTGGCCACAAGGGTGTTAGTAGAATTTACATCAGTACCTCTAGGTCAGGTACTGATGTAGTTGAGGTTGAGTGCACCCCAGGCACCTATATCAGTTAAAGTGATTGAGCACAAATCTCCACAAGCACACCAGAATCTAGTGGAACATCTTCCCAGAAGAGTGGAGGTATTATAAGTGCGATTCTAAATGTGAAATGGAATGTTTAAAAACATTTACGTATACATTTTATGGATAGGTGTCCACAAAATTTTGTCCTTATAGTGCACATGCCATGAAAGTTCATCTGTTTCTGTCAAGGAAGCAGCTATGGGGGCCTTGCTCAGGGGCCCAGGAGTGGCAGTTTCGTGTGGCAGAGATGGGAACTTATGACCCTTAGATCCAAAGTCTAATGCCTTTAACCACTAAGCTACCACCTCCATCCACAAGCCTTTTTTCCATACAGTTAATAAAACAAAAAAGAAGCATTAATAGGTTTTATATAAATCCTGAAATAAAAATGAAATTCGAATTGCATTTTGGAAGCAGCTACTCTGATGATTTATTTTAGTACACTATACGTTAACATAACCTTCCCCCAAAATGCTTTTATTAGTAACATTTGATCAGAAATGTAGTGGATCTTTAAATATTACATTTAACTACAATACTCAATACTCATGATGACAGAAAGAGTTCTCTCTCTTTCTCGTTCTGATTACTTTTATTTCTTTAAATTTCCATCTCTCTCTCTCTCTCCTCTCTCTCATGCTCAAGTGGCCAAGTCGTCTCCTACTCAATCAGTTGCATAGCAACCATCATAGACATCCTTCATCCTTCAGCCGGATATGTTACGTAAACCAAAGGTAATATTTTGCAATGTTCCTTCAGAGGATCATAATACGACTCTAGCAGACACACACACAAACGCCACATACACACACTTCTTCACTTTCAAATAAATACCCCAAAATATGACAATTTTGCACAAGGACAGACAGAGAAAAGAAAAAAGTAGAACGAAGAGATACTGAGCGAGTGCAGGAATAGCACATTAAAAACAATAGATTTGGACTTAAAAAGAATACATAATAAAATGATAAATAAATAATAAATATAATAAAATAAAATAAAACAATGATTTCCATAATTAATAATATATATATATATATATATATATATATATATATATATATATATATATATATATATATATATATATATATATATATATAAGCCATAAACATTTGCCAGCCACATTGCAAGCAGTCTCCCTGTGATTGTGTGATCACCTGTCGGTTTCCGTTTAGCACAGATGTGATGTTGTGTAGCTCTAGGGTGCCTTACAGCGGCCTTTAAAACACTCTTCCTGGAGGGAGAGCGGCTCTGATTTTCAGATTTTTTTGTGACCTCAACCTTCTTAATCACAGCTACGAGAGGGAAACACAGAGTCAGGGAAACAGTCCGAGTCCGATCACAGGGTTTTGAAATGCATTTGATCAAATAAAATTTAAATCATTATGTACTTTGTATATAAACAGCACATTTCTCTGTTTACTAATACATATAATACAATCCAGCAATATTGTTTAAATTATCATAACAGGAACACTTCCTAAACATCAGAAAAAATCTTATATAATATAATAGTAGTAATCAGACAATTTTAACAATGGTCACTTTTGCATCAGCAACCTTTTTTCTTCTTCAGATCCTCTTTCTGGACCGGTCCTGGATCTTTCCAGAAGGGTTTGCGCTCCGGAGTGGAAACGCGGCCTCTGGCTCGGCCTGCTTTAGCCTTCTGTTTGACCAGCCTCTCGGGTTTCTTGGCAGGGCTCGCGGTCCTCGGAAGAGGCTCGATTTTCTCAGTGGCCATGCTCTTATCATCATCTGCAGCATGTATAGTATGTACAGAATGTAAAATTTCTATGACAAATGATGCACATGTAACAAACTACCAGTGGTGGATGAAGTACACAAACCATGTACTCGAGTTAAAGTAGAGATTCAATGAAGTAAATTTGACCCTTTAAACTTTCACTTGAGTAAAAGTACAAAAGTATTTGCCTTCAAATGTACTTAAGTATCCAAAGTACTATGATTTATTATGTCTATAATGTTCCTGTTATCATTTTTGTCACAAGACTCTTTGATTAATAATCACAGTTTATGTGAAAAGACTCTAATGTGACTCTCAGCACACTGATCTATTAATAGAAGGATATTAATGACTCAAATGCTGCTTGATATCTATGCATATTATCATGAGCCCAAAACCTTCTTTTCAACTACTTCGTGCAAATGAGGCCACGGGTGCTGTGGCGAGTTCGAGTCAGGAGTTTCTTCATAATTTATTCCTCTCTAAATGTTCTGCTTGCTGTTAAACTGATGCTGAATTCTAAGTTTGTGTTAAGTAGATACACCAAGCGCCAATCAAAACAACTTCAAAACAGATGTGCGAAAAAGTTACTTACAGTAAACACAGTAACAAATTACATTTATTCCCTTACTGTCCACCGCTGGAAACTACTAACAAATAGATCAAGGTCATTTTTCCTAGTAAAATAATCCTATTTAGATCACAATTCATCAACAGAAAAAGAACAAGCTGTGGCAGTGGGGGCGTGGCCGAGCACCGGTTTGTGAATGGACTCCGGAGCTGGGGGAAACAAGCGGAAAGAAAAGCTCAATTGTAGAGTGCATGATTGCATGGATGGGGTCCTGGGTTCAATCCCCAGCATCTCCAAGGCTGTACATTGGAAAAAGAAAAGTGACTGCAAAACATTAGACCATTTAACGGCCCGTTTTTATTGGCTGATGTTGCAGTGATGTTTGTAGAAGGTGTGTGGCATGTCGCGAATGTCAACTGGTGAATCCGCCAGCCATCAAAAAATACCTTGTATATGCTGGGAATTGAGGGACCTACCATTGCGCTCCATTCCCTCACCACTTGATTTGCCTAACTCCGCCCTCCACCAAACCGGTGCTCGACCACGCCCCCGCTGCCACACAAGCCCATTATTAAATGTTGAAACTAGACAGACTGATAGGGTACTTGTTATTCTTCTACTCAACTTTCTGAAAAATCTGAATCAAGCATTCAGAAATTTGGAGCTTGTAACATTATTGTATATTTTCACTTTACTGCACACCACAATCTAAATATGAATAAATTATTTATCTTTCTTTTTGTAATGACTTATTTATTGAATTTCCACACAAAAAATAAATCATAGCATCACCTTGAGTGTCCACCCAGGAGCTGTCTAAGATCGAGTCGTCGATAGTGGTCTCGTCCTTGTAGTCATCATAGCTCTCAGTGGGACCCTCACTCTCTGGTACCTCCTGAGGAAGATACCCAGGGGCCTGGACAGCTTCTGGAACATCCTGGACTTCCTCAAGGCTAGCAGCCTCTATCTCTGCTTCTTGAGCCATTTCAATAGAATCTTCTTCCTCCTCTTCATCCTGAAGCATCTGAGGTGGTTCTTCTTCAGGAGGGGTTGAGAATCGTACACTGTGCCCAGGTCCATCCCGATCATCAATAGTCTGCACCACAGTAATGAAGTCATCTTCCACTGTTACGATGGACTCAATGGCAGCTCGAGGCTCTATGGTTTCTTGAACAGCTGCCCCAGCCCCTTCCAACTTGTGATGGTCTTCCTCTTCATCTTTTTCAACAACGCTAGGCTCTTCAACTTTCTCAAGCAAGTCTTGATGCTTTGTAACAACTTCAAGCTTTTTGTTTTTTGATTCTTCATCTTCAACTTCAGATTCTTCATCTTTTTCAATGACTCTGGGCTCTTCCTCTTTCTCAACAAGTTTGGATTCTTCGTCTTTCTCAACAACTTTGGCCTCTTTGTCTTTCTCAACAAATTTGGGCTCTTCATCTTTCTCAACAATGTTTGGCTCTTCATCTCTCCCAGCAGCTTTGGGCTCTTTATCTTCCTCAGCAACTTTGAGCTCTTTAACTTCCCCAGCACCTTTGGGCTCCTTGTCTTTCTCGACAACTTGGAGTTCTTCATCTTTCTCAGCAAATTTCAGCTCTTCCTCTTTATCAACAACTTTGGGCTCTTCATCTTTACCAGCAACTTTGGGCTCCTCGTGTTTCTCAACAGTTTTGGGCTCCTCATGTTTCTCAACAATGTTGTGCTCTTCATCATTCTCAACATCTTTGCTCTCTTTGTGCATCTCAACAAATTTGCTCTCTTCATCTTTTGGAACACTTTTGGTTTCTTCAGGTTTCTCAATGATTCTGTGCTCCTCATGTTTCTCAACACTTTTGGGCTCGTCTTGTTTCTCGAAAATGATGGGCTCTTCCTGTTTCTCAACCACTTTGGGCTGTTCGTCTTTATCACCACCTTTGGGCTCTAAATATTGTTCAACAAATTCAGGTGCTTCATCTTTTTCAATAAGCTCTGATTCACTCTGTTTCATTTCAGACTTATTTATTTCAGTCTTCTGATGTTCAACCTTCTCTAAAATCTCAGGAACATTTGGCAGTGCCAATGGCTTGTCTGCTTTTATATCCTGCATGCTCTCTATAGGTTCTTTAGCTAGCTCTGTTTTTTCTTCTGCCCTTTGTGCAACTGAAGTGGAAACCGAAACTCCCTCTGCATTTGCTATATCCATGTGTGTTTTTTCTTCAGTCTCTTCCTCCTTCCTGGGTTTCTCTGGAAGTTTATTATCTTCACTAAGTTTTTTTCCAGATTCTTCTTCTTTCTGACCATCTTGTGCCGGTTTAGGTTTCTCTGTGTCGACATGCACTTTTTCTTCCTCTGTAGCACTTTCCACGGACGATGTCGGTGATGGTCTTATTGGTCTTGCAATCCTGTCCTTGGCAACTCCAGTGAGCTGGTACACATCCTCAGCGTCTATTTCCTCATAAGCTTCCTGGTGCACCAGATCGGGCTTATTCTTTACTTTTTCTCTTAGCTCCTGGAGCTCCCTCTCCTCCTCAACACTTAAAGGTCTGTCTTCCATTTCGAGCTTGCGAATTTGCCTTTCATAATCAGCTATTTCAGCCTCCTGTTCAGCTGCAAGTTTGGCCTCTGCATCCAGATCAGCTTTCACTCCTTCCAAAGTAACAGTAACAGTTGGAGTGGGAAACATTTCAACTTGTTGTCTTGGCTGCTCTATCACAGCATCATTATTCTTGCATTGTGTTTCTCTTGTATCCTTTTCATCCTCTGTGTCTGGGGATACGTCTTCTTTTAGAATGCTAGATGATGGGCTTAGCTGTCCACTTGCAGCTGGAGTTGTCGCTTTCTCTTCTGAGATCATTCTATTGAAGATTTGTGTTGGAGGAGAATCCAACGGACTGTGAATGTCTGCTGGAGATGGCATGGGACCTGAGTACTCACTAAAAACACAGTAGCCATGTTCTTCCAATTGAGTCTCGCTTTTTGCACCCCGCTGACCCTGAAACAAGTGTGCTAATGAATCGCTCACAATGGCCGGCATGTCGGCAGGAACTGACTTCCTTCTTATGATCTCAGGATCAGCGTTATCAGACATTAGTCTCGTACGGGTACCTGCCAAGTCTAACATTTCAGGCAGATCTTGGGCCATCACAGCACCATTTTTATAGCTGAACTTATTTGCTAATGGGGACCCTGGGGATTCAGGCTGTGGGCTTGGGGTCTTGATATCAGCTACTGTGTCATGGGGAGGAGAAGCTGATGGAGTGGTGACAGAGGCTGATGTCTCCAAGATCAGTGGTGGAAAAGCAGGGAGTTTTTCCAATGATGGAGTCGTGACAGGAAGGTAGTCAGCAGATTCATCAAGGCTTCCACAGGTATAAGACATGATGTCAGTTGCTAACGGGGAGAAGGTTTTGGGTCGTCCTTGTCCTCCACTCTGATCCAGAGCTCCAATGGTGATATTCAGGGAATAACTCCTTTGCTCCAGGGCCAGCTTTCCAGGAGAGAGCCTGCAATCATCGCTTTTTTCAGACGACGTGAGGACCTTTGGTTGCTCTTCAGAAGCTTTTTGAATATCAGTTTTTTCCTCTATAGATTGAGATTGTGCCAGGGTACTGTAGCTAATTTCTGGAACTGAGGAAACAGCGGAAACAGGCTTGGGCTCATCGGATGCAGTACTAAGCTCATAATAACCTTCTCCTTGTCCCTTAGTTTCCTCTGATTTCAGTGTTGTTGTTTCAAAATAAGCTGACATTCCAGACTTGTCCATGATTTCTTCTTCTTGTTTATCTATGCTAGCAGATTCTTTTCCAGGCACTTCTGGACTTTTGGCACTTACTGTAACATCTATCAACTTGTTGCCAGTAGATGTTGATTCCACTTCGATTAATGGCTTCCCATGTGTTTGAAACATACTTGAGTCTGACAAAACGGCATCTCTAGAAGCTTGCTTCTCAATATCGAGTGGCGAGTCAGGCGTTTGAACAGGATTCAGTGTGGACTCTTTGGCATGGCTCTGATCATTTGAGGAAACAGCAAAACCTTGTGGGTCACTTAGGCTGGGCAATGATGCAGCTGGGAATTCTTTATCAGGGACAACACTTGGGTGAGAAGTGAGATCCTCCGAGTGCACCTGTGACTGAGTGAAGTCCACGCTGGCCGGTGCAGTCTGCTCTTCACATGGCTTTTCCGCATCCATCTTCACAGCTGAAAGCAAATCTTAAGTGATCTGGTTGTGCTGCATAACGTATCAATTCTGGGCTCAAGAAATTTTTCAGGCCAACTGCACCACCACAAAGACAAGCAAAGCCCAGCGATCATCACAGTCTCAAATGAAACAAAAGAGCACATACCAATTCGGTGATGGCACAAGGTGAAGACATGGATGTAAGCAGACCAACATGCAAAATGCTGGATGGATGAGATCCACACAATGAAGATGAAATGTCCAAGAACACCTCATCTGTATATATCACAGATAAGATGGATTTAATAACCTGGGGTAACAAAACTCTCAAAAATGTCCCCATTAGTAATAAACTCTAGATTAAAACATTCCAGATTGAGTTTCTCAAAGGATTTTACAGAGTTTTTATGAAGGTTATGTTTCTTGTACATTATAACAGTAAACCAAGTCTTATTTTTTCAGTGGTTTTGCAGGTAAAACATGAGGTGAACAATGATAAAAAATAATACATGTTTACATTTCACATTTGGTTGTAATACAAATGACATGACAGTGCTTGATATTGAAATAAAATGCAGAGAACGTAAAAAAAAAAGCACAATCATAGACAGGTAGTTCCCGACTTACGATGGAGATTCGTTCCGATGACCTAGCCTACCCGGGAGTTTTGAAGGAAGATGATCAGTATGGGGCAGTATACTGTAATATGTTAATAATTTATTAAATTAAAGTACTTAATTTAGCAATTTACAGTACCGTAATGTATAAACGTTACAGTATATATGTATGTGCACGTGAAAGAGCGCCAGTTCACGTGTCGGTAAGAAGTAAAACAATCAGTAAGGAGCTGATGAGACTGCGCTTTGTTTGAGTGTCCGGCATAATAAGGAGAGAAACGAGAGCTAAAACTGGGCTTTGAAAAACGGAAAAACTACAGTGCATATACGCTGCTAGGTTTTCCTTCCGTGCAAAACCTTTTTTTTACAATTTTGTCATCGCTCTCATCATCGTAAGATCAAAAAATCGTAAGTCAGGTACTTCCTGTACTAAATAAAACAAAATGATTCATCACAGCATGCAATAAAAAAAAATAATTAAAAAGAATACACTGGCAATGTAGCTGGCAAAAAAAACACCAAGAAATGGATTACATTTATTGAGACAATCAGGAAAAAGGTCAGCTTGGCAGCAATAATTCCAACATAAGACAAAGCAATATGTTTTCAAGAAAGCGGCACCGAAAGAAAAAGGTAGCACCTGTACTAAAAAACGGCGACTGAATAACGAGGAAGAAAGAAAACAAAAATAAGAACATGATAAACAAACACAGCTCTGGCCACAGAAGCAGGTCACCATCAAGCCTGTGTTGCCTTGCAGCATCAGCAGAGAAGAGGACAATTTCGAAGCCATTCTTCTACATTGCCTTAGCTCAGAGATGTCATTATGCTTTAGTGTTTCTTTCTTTCTTTCTTTTTTTTTTGGAAAGCAAAAAGAAAAAAAAAGCATGCAGGCCACAGAGAAGGGAGGACACACCTTTCTCAGGGCACGTGCTCTTCCCTGCCTCCTCAGTGCTCCCGTTAGGAGCTCCAGGGCCAGCAGTAAGTGCTTGGTCCTCGGCCTGCAGATAGGGCAAAGTCGACTCAACTATCACCTCTGCCTGCTCTAAGAGCTTGGATATGGGTTCTTGCTCAGACTCCTCCCCACTCCACTGCTCCTCCTCTTCCTCCTGCTCCTCTAAAGCTGCTGCTGCTGCAATGTTCTCATCTTCCTCCGCTGCAGAGAGAGCCTCTATGGTCTCTTCTTCTTAATAAAGAGGGGGACAAGTGGAAACATCAAGACTACGGACAACACAGACTTGGGTTACAGTGGTTTGGAGGGAGTGGGACACTTTCAGCTCTGGGAACTCACAATAAAATGGTGTTTCAGTATGAATGTTGCCGAGTGATATTGTGATATTACACACTCAGTAACAGCATTTTCAAAAGACTAGTAAACCACATAATGTCCATGGTTTCACAACGTCAAGGAGATAAATTTGTACTGTGATTGAATTCATTGCATTCCACTTTTAACAAACAGTACACATGTGGTTATTTACCTTACAACCAGTGGCAACATGGGATTTATACAAAACCCTCCAACACATTTTATACTAAATGCTTAGCAAGACAAAAAACAAACAAACTGCAATCTATGGAAAGGAATCAACCACTTAGCATGAATTGTAAAGGTTACATAATCATGGCCACCCCACTGGCCACCCCGCTTGTAATTGGATTTTTAAAAGACGTAAATAGTTTCTTGAATATTAATCCAGGAGAACCTCAATCATATCTATACTATAATTGGTTTGGACCACGAAACTCTAAACGCTAAAAAGCATTGCGAGAGTTTTTAAAAAATAGCACGGTTTTCCATGTGCAAAAAATGTACATTCATCTCATTCAATCAACTGTGCAGATATTGGGTTAAGGGCCTTGCTCATGGGCCAAGACAGGTGTGGTGTGGCTGGGATTTGGATCCAAAGTCCAACCCCTTAACTAAAAAGCTACCACCTCCCCAACAGTTGCACCAATCTGTGACAGATTGCCGTGTTAGGATGCAACCATAAGAAGGGGTGTACAGTATTAATGTCTTTAACGTTCAGATTGAATAAGAGCCAAAATTGGTGCTTAAAAGTCAGCAGTCTACAGTATGTTTATGAGGGCACATGAGGGGCACACTGGGTCAACACTCGGCAGGATGCTGCTGCAGTGAGACAGATGTAGACAAGGAAATATAGAAATGGAAATCATGGGCTTTTTTCTTTAATGTACAGTTCTTGCTTCAGCCAAAAACCTAACAAGAATTGACAAAGAATACCTTTATTAATTGGTGTATTGTAGTGATGAAAAAAAGTGTGTATGGGCATGTTAGTGCCGAAAGTAGAAGAGCTGAAAGTCTTCCTGTGAACTACAGCATGTGTACATCAACACGGTGGAAAAGGGAATTGGATCGGTAATGGGGCAGGATCATGGACAAATGAGAATGGGCCAGGTAATGGAGAAACAGACAATCAGACAGGCACAGGAGCAAGATTCACAAAACAGGCAAAGACCAAATAATATGCACACCATGCTGGACTGACCTGCTGATCAGTCAGCAAGCCGTTTGGCTCACACCGTATCGAAACGAGATGCACGACCGGGGTCACTACTCTATCAGGTGCTGAGTGCATGGCCCTGAATTTCAATATGCAGCTTTTTGTATTTACACAACACTTAAAAAAAAAGACACCAAGCATAAAAGCTGGGCTGAGAGCCAAACGACTTCGAATGAAATGTCCGGAAAAAAAATGGACGGAGACAAAAAGAGAGGGCATGACGAGGATAAGAAACGCTCCACAGACAGAGCGTGCACGACACAACAGAGACAAAAGACGGAAGGGTGGGTGGAAGACAAAAGAAAGAGACCAGGGAGAGAAAGAATATGAAGAAGGGAAGACCAAGGTTGAGAATAAACATGACAAACGAGAATTTGATATAGAAAAGGCAGAGAAAGAAAAGGAAGAGAATGGGGGAGGATAGTGGAGAGGAACCATGCTCGGTTCACCTTCGATCTGGCTAAAGGCAGCGGCTTGCCCTGAAGGGCGCGAGCCTGAGAGTGTCCACTCAGGGCTGAATAAGGGGTGGTCATAGTACTCCTCGTCAGAGTAGTAGGGTTCATCCTCAGGCACTGAAACTGAGATGGAGGGGGCGAGGAACTTGCACCTCTCCCGAGAATTTTGGAAGCGGCAGAGAGGCCCAGCCTCCTCCTCATCCCCTACATCTACAAACAGACACAAGGAGAAGGAAATGCAGGGAAATCTGGACACACACAGAGAGAGAGAGAGAGAGAGAGAGAGAGAGAGAGAGAGAGAGAGAGAGAGAGAGAGAGAGAGAGAGAGAGAAGGGGGAATATAGAGAAGACAGGAAAGGGTGAACAGATGGGTGGACGATTTTAAGAGTTGGATAGTAAGAATAAAATGAAATTAGAGGAAGGAAGACGGAAGAAGTTGAAAGAGATGGAAAAAGAGAGATGAAAAGAAAAGGTGTAAATGATGATAATCTTAGGAGGAGGAGTAAAAGGTAAGGAAAAACATGGAAATGCCAGAGGTGATAAAAAGAGAAAGAGCTGAGACAAAAAGACAGGCAGCAGTAAAAAATAGAAAGAGAAAACAGATATGCAGAATAGGTTCTACGTAAAGGGATTGTGAAGACGTGGAACACATAAGCACAACACTGGAAAAACACACAAGACGCTATGGCCACAAACAGAAACAGCTGCTGTGAAGGCACCGTGTAATTATCTGAGTCAAAGTTTCATTTAAATCTTGATAAATCAGCCAAGAGTATATTCAGCTAACAATCCATGTCGCAGAGACATGGGAGAGTAAACAAGCTGAGATATAAATGCTGTATGAACTACAGTAAGTGATACAGCATCCATTGAAAATCCACCAACATGGTTCGAGATAGAAATAGTGGCTTGTGAGTTGGGTCACAAATTCCAAACCAGCTGAAAGTATAAGAGCAGGTGGTAACAGATACTAAACACTAAGTCTTACATGTACCACTGATCGTCGGTTAGCTACATCTTGGTAGCTAAAGGTTAATTGTAGAAAGTATTCCTAGGCACAGTCCACTAAAATGCAAGGTGCCACCAAATGCATGGGGCACAATCTGTTGGGGAAACTGGCTAAGGGTCTTCCAGGAATTACCACACTGCACTGTACTCATTTATATTGAAGGTGCTCTGTTACAGACACTAGTTGAAGGTAACCCTGCTAAGGCCAGTGTTGATATCAGTAGATATATTGTTCTTTTGTATTCTTAAAATCATACATAAATCTCAAATTGGCAGATTAGTTATGTGCCTTAAACCCATCTCTTCTTACAGACACAGACATTCTCATCAACAGAACAGAGGTCACATTGCCGGTAGGTAACCTCATCTACCCTCCTCTGTCGTCTCTGTCACAAACAGTGGTGATAGGTGGGCTCTAGAACTGCCAGTCTGCTGTAAGGAAAGATTACTTCATCACAGACTTAGCTTTCCACTATGTCTTCGACTTTCTGGCACTCACTGAGACCTGGATATCACAACACTATAACACCACTACACCAGCTGCTTTGTCTTCTGCCTATGCTTTCTCTCACTTGCCAAAAGAAACAGGTAGAGGTGGTGGGACGGGTTTACTGTTGTTACTGAGATGGTGTTTCACACCTCACCCTTTGTCTCATCTAACCATGTTTTTTTTTTAATTCCATGCAATTTCCCCTGGTTTCCTTTACAATCACTCTTCCTATCCTACCTAAAAACAATTTCCAGCTTCCTGTACTCTTTCATCTCTTTCTGACCCTCACTCCTTTTTCCCTCTACCTGTGGACTTTGCCTGGACAATTTTCTCTTCTCTCTTTCCTAAACCATGGACCAGCCCTAATCTGTACTCATCATAATAGACTTTTCAGCAGCATTCAACACAGTCAACCACAAAACTCTCTTGTCTATTCTCAGGAGCCTTGGTATCCATGGAGCAGCGTGGGGATAGTTTGCTTCCTACCTGGATGGGCGCTTATACCAGGTAACATGGAGGGGGTCCACATCTGCTCAGTACTTGGTCCCCTCCTGTTCTCCCTCTATACCTACTCTCTTGGTAAAGTCAAATTCTAACATGGGTTTTCTTACTACTGCTATGCTGATGAAACTCAACTCGTCTTCTCTTTTGATACATCAGATACCACAGCTTCTGCTCAGATCTCAAATAACTCTTCATAACTCTCTGCTCTTCCCTTAAGCCACTGCTCGCAACCTTGGGCGCCACCTGGGTAACTATGGGCAATCAACTGTCCTTTTCACACGTTGCTAATGGTTCTTGTGGATTCCTTCTTTACAGCATCTGAAGGAGTCAACTATTTCGGTCCACACAGGCTACTCAGGTACTTTTTCAGTCTCTTGTCATTTCAAGACTTGACTACTGCAACTCTCTGCTGGCAGGTCTTCCTCCATTGGCTTCCGGTAGCTGCACGTTTAAGATTTTTACCTCAGAGACCTCATCACTCCTCACACTGCACCCCGCTGCCTGAGATCCTCTAGCACAGGGATGCACACACTTTTTCAGCATGCGAACTACTTATAAAATTACCAATTCAAAATGATCTACCTCCTTTAAAAATGCATAAATAAATATGTATTTTTTTAATGTCATGCGATCTATCCACACTTCATTTGCGATCTACCAGTAGATTGTGTTGTACTTATTGGGCACCCCTGCTTTAGCACAACTCTTAACAGAGTTGTAGGCTGATTTATATTAAGTTTGTAATCTAGCTTACCAGTTTAGATTTATTCATTAATGAAGACTCACAGCACATTCTGTACGTTTCTCGAGACAAGGGCATCTGCTAAAGGCAGCAAATGCAAATGTAAATGAAACACTATTGATAGATACTGACCACTGCAGCCCAGGAACCACCCATAGGAGCTGAAGTTTTGGGGATTTCTCAGATTACTTAGTTGCTAGTTCCATAGTTCTCTTGATGCCTTGTCAGATTTCAAGGTACTAATGGTAGTCCTAGATCCCAGTCATTATTGGTATTGATTTCATTTAAATTTTTTATTGGTGACTGCAAATTTAGATGTTTTAGATTTCTTATTTTTTTAAATAGTTTATTGATCTTAAAGGGAAGTTGTAATTTCCATATTTTCATATCCCAGCAACGCAAGAAATAGGGTCAGAGTGCAGAGTCAGCTGTGTTACAGCACCTCAGAGCACAGAGGGTCAAGGGCCTCTGCTCAAGCACCCCAAGAGTTCAGCTTGGCAATACTAGGGCTTGAACTCCTGACCTTTACGGTCAGTTTCCCAAAGCCTTTACCACTGAGATACCACATCCCTAATTGAAAGGGTATGCCAGGAGCAGGTTTGAGCCAAAAACATATTAAAAAGCCTCAAAGCCTTAAAGTCATGAGTTAAAATAACATGCATCTGCCATGTGCCACCGGAGTGACACCTGTTGCCACAAGTAAAAAACTGCCTAAAAACAACCCAAACATGACCTGCTAATTGGAAATGTTTTATGTGTATCATTGAAAACAACTTTAAAACAAATAGGCTTTAGTATTTTTTGTATAAGTTTATAAACTACATAAATTACATGGCTTCCACATTTCCAGGTTCTTTGTAACGACTGAACTTCAAACATTAGTTTATATAATAGGGGGGCTAAACAAGCTGAGCATTGCACACGCCTCCACTGGTTTATACACGGTGCCATTCTAACCACAGAGCAAAGATCCGACCGAAATCGGCATCGATAAACAACAAACACACACACGTACAAACAAAGAAACGGATGAGGGCAGGCCCACGACATGAACAGCACTCACAACATAACATGCAAAAGAAGAAGACGAGAACAGAATGAGCAAAACATTTCCCTAGACTTGACGGTACCAGGGGGATGAGCCTGAATGCCAACAGCATGGCATTAAGGGCCAGAGTAAGAAATAGTATCATGCAGAGTGAGAAGGTTTCCGGAGGAGTGTATGTAGGAAACAAAGTGATGTTGATAGAAGTAAGGTGGGGGGGCGGGTGGGGTAAATGTCATCGTTTTGATTTGAGCTGTCTGATTTCCTCTAAGAATCTGGCAATGAAGATCAAGCCAAGCATTTAACACGCGCCGAGGAGAAGTAAGGAAGAGGACAAGGTGGCAAAGACATTCCTGCACCCATTTCTCTTTTAGGGTGGGTCTCCGTGCCTCAATCAGGAGTGTGTGTCTTATCGGCTGTCCAGCAAGAAATGGTGGTGGCCATTTTTTCCAAAAAAAAAAAAAAAAAAAAAACCCTCATGTGGGGCCAGTAGTGAACAGGGATGAAGACACATCCAAACCACAGATGTTTTTATTTTTTTCCACACTCACCAATTGCACAAACACTACTACACTTTCCACACACTTACACTTATTAGCAACTGGACATGGACCTACCTTGCTCTAGAGGGCCAAAGTGCTCGGCTGCAGGAGATGGAGGTGGAGAAGGTGGCAAGTTGGTCGAGTCTTCCACTGCAGCAACACAGAAAACAACAAAAGTATATGAGCAATGGATGTAATCACTAGAAAAAAGACAGCAACGAATCTACAACGTGACGCTTAGGTTAGAGATGCAACTGACTTCCTTGCTTGGTTTAAGCTCGCACTGCATGAGCTCATCCTTTTAATACCGCATTAATGAGGTCACACATTTTTTCAGCTCCTGAAAACTTGCAGCAACCGTTATTCAAAAGCAAATTACAATTATAAACTATTCCAAGACTTATAGATATAGCCAAAAACTAGATGGTCTGGGGCAAAAAAACCAGAATATTCTCCTGAACTGTTTGATTGCTCAGCTTAATATTACTGGTGACTATATTTGTTTATTAACTAAAAATTGTATTCTTGATTATGTTTAATAATCAAGAGTACCATATTTTCCCGAATATAAGCCACTACTTTTTTCCCACGCTTTGAACCCCGCGGCTTAAACAACGAAGCGCCTAATTTATGGATTTTTACTGGGTTTTTCCCGGTTTCACAAAATTCATTCAGAAAACTGAGCCCCATAACATTAGTAACATCAATATTCATTACCCCCGCTTCAACAGTCTTTATTTTATTTGCATTTATGGCATATGGCAGCTGTTTTTATCCAGAGCGGCTTACACTTATCTCATTTAAACAACAGCTATGGGGCCTTGCTCAGGGGCCTAGAAGCAATGGCAGACAAAATATACCTTCAATACCTATAATTAAATTATTAAACCATGTACTTGAGTCAAAGCAGAGATACACAACTTTATATATTATTTCATTCAAGGTAAGAGTGCTACAAAAGTATTTGCCTTTCAGAATGTGGAATGGGTTTTTTATTCTCACTTTTATACAGTATATAGTTTGTTCATTTACACCCATGGCATATGAAAGACACCTCTATCCAGAGTGACTTATTGTACAATGAGCAGTTCAGGGTTAGGGGCCTCTTCCAAGGGCCCAGCAGTGCCACTATGGTGGATTTGGGATTTGAACGTATCTTCTTCTTCTTCTTTTGGCTTCTCCCATTAGGGGGCGCCACAGCGGATCATCCGTCTCCATACCCCCCTGTCCTCTACATCTGCCTCTTTCAATCCAACTACCTGCATGTCTTCCCTCACCACATCCACAAACCTCCTCCTTGGTCTTCCTCTACAAAAGTATTTGCCTTTAAATGTACTTAAGTATCCAAAGTAATATGATTTATTATGGCTATAATTTTCCTATTATAATTTTTTGTCACAAGACTCTTCATTAATCAACTCAGTTTATGTGAAAAGATTGACCAGATTTGATCCGCAAAATGCAGTTGAGTAACTTTGACTTTGAAATGTGGTAAAGTAAAAGTTTCCAAAAAAAGAAAAATACTTCAGTAAAGTATGGATACATGAAAAAAGCTCCTTAAATACAGTAACAAATTACATTTACTTCTTTACTGTCCACCACTGAAAACTCAGGAGTGGCAGCTTGGTGTAGCTGCAATTTTAACTCGTGACCTTCTGAGCCAAATCCAATGCCTTAACCACTAAGCGCCCATATTATTTATGCCTCCCATTTAATAAAAAAACTGTCTGAAGACTTTCCTTCAATGGAAAACACCTTGAAGTTCTGACACTGGAGACTCCTTTCATACATGTTAACAATTATATTTATTTTTCTCCACCGTAGACATCTGCGCATGTTATCATCGAAATAAGAATCAGACCATTAAATTTGTCATGTCAGAATTGCTGTTACAGAAAATGAGAACACACCAACAGGTCATGATATGATGACGGACCCGAGAGCTCTCATCGTATTGAACCAGGCCAGCAGTCAGGTAAGCTTTATTTCTATGCATGCACTGTGTGTACTGTGACACAAACACACACACACACACACACACACACACACACACACACACACACACACACAAGAAGGTAGGACAGGTTGTTTGGACGAGCGGACAGGTTGTTCTCTCAACCCTTAGTCAGCATGCATATACACAGCAGAGTGCTAATGGAAGAGACCAGCTGTCAAAACGGATTTGCCATTCAGCAGGAGGTGAAGCGACAGCACAGAGACTTACTCAGGTCCTAGATAAAAATTATACACACAGACACATGCACACTCACGCACATACACAAATTACCTGGTCATCAAAAAACATATCCACTAATAAAAGAAACTCATGTACACTTTGCAATATCCATCATTTGTTCGTATACTGTACATGTTGCCATGCAAAACCAACAAATCCAGCCGTTTGTGGTTCTTCAGCAAACTGTTACAACGAAATTAAAGGCATACAATGGTATATCATGTCTTTGGAGGTGGTATCATGGAATATTTCCTTCACTTGAACTAGGAGACCCAAATCTGTTTCAACCCTGACAATGTCCTTGTGCACAAAGCAGGCTCCATGAAGATATGGTTCCATAAGAAAGTTGGAGTGGAAGATCTTCTGCTGAAGAGCTATAAACCCTTTTGAACACTTTTTAGATTAATTTGTATGCTGTCCCACCTCAAGTAGATGCCGACCCCGCAAACATCCCGAACCATCTAAAAACTTACCAGCACCATTTGGATTTCACTTTATGTGGAGTTTTCAAAATTGGACCTCTTTGAGTGTTTAAAGGCTCTGGCATGGAGAAACTGCTGTTGGATTTATGATGATCGCAAATGTTGAGCTATTTTATGAGTTAGGAGCTAAGGAGCTCCTGGTTCCATAACTTTAAATAAGACTGTAGAAAAATCATTACTCATAATCTTATACTCCAGTGCTCATGTTAGTTCTCCAGTGTTCTGTATTGTTTAAAGACTATAATCACAATCTTGATGTCACCCAAATGAGGATGGGTTCCCCTTTTTAGTCTGGTTCCACTCAACGTTTCATCCTCATAATATCTAAGGAAGTTTTTCTTGCCACAGTCTCATCACCTCCTCACATCACCTAAATCAGTACCTGACTTTACTAACACCCTTATAGCTGAATAAACACACATCTCCACAAAATCGAGTGGAACATCTTCCCAGAAGAAGAAGAAGAAAAGTAGAGCCTATTATACGAGCAAACTGGGACTAAATGTGGAATGGAATGTTCAATAAAAACATATGAATCTTATAGTCCGAATCCCTCACATGGTGAAGTGTCCGCAAGCTGCAAAAAGATTTAGGAAATAAGTAATTTCTTGAATTTGAAAGTAATAATTTCAAATGAATCTCATTACTGACAAAAAAAAACAAAAAAGCCTGCTATCTGTGACAATGACAGCAAAACAGGAAATGTACAAATGCCAGCTTTTGATCATTTGGGACACACCGTTCGATGAAACCCTTCAGCTGTGGGACCTTCTGGCAGTTCTGCTGTCACAGCTAGACTTTCTGGACTCACTTTTGTTCTTGTATGATCTCCTGCTGCCTGCTCCTGACACTTTTCTACTGCTCTGAACCTGCCAGATTTACCCTGATCCTCTATCACATCTGTTGGGCCGGTTTTAAGACTAGTTTTGTAACATGCCAACAGATCGCAGCACAAGGCTACACTCACAGTCACAGGGAGCACCGACCTTAATAAGTCAGTGTGCAAAAAGACATTGTCCTGTGTACATTGGGAGCTGTTCAAATGGGCAAATTCTGACCACGTGTGTTACCACGTCTGCTATTCTGACCACGTGCGCACCCTGTCACTGAGCTCCTCCTCATATGTGAGTTTCTCTTTAGAAACAACATGATCTCACATCCTCACCCAACCTCCACGCCAGATTTGGCTCCTACAGACTCTGACCTCCTCCCAAAGATGAAGATCCAGCTCAGAGCTCACAGTTTTGACATCATTGCAGAGATCCAGCGTGAATCACAGAAGGTGCTTGACACGCTTCTAAAAAAGAAGACTTCCAGGACACGTTTCCGACGTGGCAGGAACGCTGGAAGCTAAGGAAACTATTTTTAAGTTGTAATAGTGTGTAAAAGTAGATAAATAAAGTTCTTTCTTATAAACAGATCTAGTCTCAAAACCTTCTGATACCACTTTGTACCATACTGATTTACAATCCCAATCTCCGGGGCCAACCAGAAGAGATTCCCTTTCAAGCCTGGTTCCAAAGTTACAAGGTTTCAATTCTCCAGGTTATAAAGATTTTCTTCACCAAAATTGCATTTACATTTATGGCATTCAGCCGATAACTTTATCAAAAGTGAGATACATTTATCTCATTCATACAACTGAGCAACTATGGAGTTAAGGGCCTTGATTAGGGGCCCAGATGTGCAGCTTATTGTGGCTGGGACTTGGACCCACAACCTTCGAATCCAAAGCCCAATGCCTCAATCACTAACCTCTAATCCTAATGTTTATATTCAGCAAGAATGCTGCTTTGTTTCATCCTCCATATAGGCAACATGAAATTTAACAGATTTACAGCAGTTCCAAATATGGTATTATTTTATTTGTTCCCACATTAGAATCCCTGATTAGATATCTACAAAAATTCCATAGATACTAACATTTATACTGCTATAACCCAATCTATTTTTCAAGGAACAAGTTTTTGCTGTTCTTTTGCTAATTGATCTCGATGAGACAAGCATTTTTGTGATGGATAAATGAACATAATTTCCCTGATCCTGATTTTGAAGTACAATTCCAAAAAAGTTGTGTACCTCAAAAAAAAAAAAAAACTGTAAATAAAAACAGAATGCAATGATATACAAATGTTATAAACCCATATTTTATTCACAATTGAACATAGAAAACATGAGGAAATGTATAATTTTAAGGAATTATTAAGGTCATTTTGAATGTGAAGTCTCAAAAGAGTTGGGACGGGGCAACAAAAGTCTGAAAACGTAAGTTATTAAAATAAAACAGTCCGAAAACATTTCACAACTAATGAGGTTAACTGACAACAGGTCAGTAAGATGATTGGGTATAAATAGTGTATCTCAGATGAGATGATAAAGATGAGCAGAGTTTCACCAAATCTGTTTACAAATTGTGGAACAATTTCAGAATAATTTTTTCAGAATATATGGGACAACATTCTTCTCCCAAAAACTTCAGCAACTGGTCTCCTCAATATTTAGATGTATACGGACAGAAGACGTGATGCTAATTGCTAAAATGCTTAAAAAATGTTTTTTCCTTAAAAAATAAAATAAAATAAAAGTCATTTGAATATTTATTGCAAGAATAAAGGACCACACTGCAAATATATCAAATGTCAGGACTTATATCATATATCAGGACTTATAACTACAGCATTTCATATACTTATGTGTATATGTTTACACGTTATTTCTTCTTTTTTTTTGGCCAAAGCGGATCATCCATCTCCATACTACCCTGCCCTCTACATCTGCCTCTTTCAAACCAAATATACCCCAACCTATATATATATATATACATGCTATTTACAAGAAAAAACATATTTGAAGCATACCATTATATTTTCTATTCCAGGAAGTAAACAAAACCCAGATTTGCAAGAGAGCACGGCTCCCGGTATCAATGAGAGTGAATGATAATGGCGTGTCCTACCTGAGGAAAGTCGTACGGCTGTGCCTGGATGGAGCTCCTGCTCTCCCTTCAGTACCGCGACCGCCTCAGCCGTCACCTCCTGTACGATGCGCGCAGACACTTGCTCTGGAAAACACGTACACACGCCCATCATCATCATTGTCATCATTATCAACATTATCGGCGTGGAAAACATGTATGTTATAATAAATTGGCCAGAATTGTGAACGCAAAATGATTCGTTTTTTTTATTTATGGATGCTCTAGTAACTATAAACATCTGGAACATCTGGATACTGGTCAAAATAATGAGAATGAAAATTAAATGTAAGGATAATTTAATTAAAAACATCTATTAAATAATAAGATAGATAGATAGATAGATAGATAGATAGATAGATAGATAGATAGATAGATAGATAGATAGATAGATAGATAGATAGATAGATAGATAGATAGATAGATAGAAGCTTAAAATCTGAAATTAAAATGAACACGTCAGTTACATTTTGTGATCTTGCACAAAAAAAAAATCCTCAATCCTGCACACATTCAGTCTCCATAGAAACAGAATGAGCTGTACATAAAAAAATAAAAATAAAAAAAAAGAATACCAAGAAAATGTTAGTCTTTCTTTTAGTCCTTTCAGTATTCTGAAAAAAAAATGTGATGATAAAAAGAAGAGAAAAAAAACCCCTAAAAGGACTGAGAGAACTTGTGTTATAGACCAGGATGCGATTGTCATGGAAACAGTGACACAGTATCACAGAAGGTTATGGCTTTATAACATGGACATGTTTACTGACTAACTGTTCTGAATAGAAGAAAATGGTTTGATGATTCTCAAAGATTGTGTTTTAAATAATCTGGGCTTTAAATCTAAGTCAATTTATTTAAAATGAAGCAGTAAAGCGTTTAGAAAATGTCCAAAGTGTTTGTATTTCTTGGTAATTAATGTGAGTGAGTATTAAGGAAATGAGTAATCTAGTGGAACATCTTCCCAGGAGAGTGGAGGTTATTATAACAGTAAACAGGGATTAAATGTGGAATGGAAAGTAAAAAAAAAAACCTACAGTCAGGTGCTACAAACAGTTTGTCCATATTGTGTAATTATATAAAACAATTTAGCTCCAAAGTATAAAAAAATGGCAAATTATTACACATTAAAATAAAGGTCCTCTAGAGAAGAATTTGTAGTGATTGGCCAGGCAGAGAGACCGAGCTGGAAAGGAAGTGCTGCAAGTTAGAGCAATAAAGGATGGAGAGGGAAATGTGTTGACTAGTGAGGAGAGTGTGTTGAGAAGATGGAGGGAGTATTTTGAGCAACTGATAAACGAGGAAAATGAGAGAGAGAGAAGGTTGGATGATGTGGAGATGGTGAAGCAGGAAGTGGATAGGATTAGTAAGAAGGAATGAGAGCAGCGATTAAAAGGAAGAGTGGAAAGTCGGTTAGACCAGATGAAATACAGGTGGAGTTTTTAACCAGGTTTTTTTAACAAGATTCTAGAAGGTGAGAGGATGCCTGAGGAATGGAGAAGGAGTGTGCTGGTACCGATCTTTAAGAATAAGGGAGATGTGCAGACCTGCAGTAACTACAGGGGAAATAAGTTGATCAGTCACATCATGAAGTTATGGGAAAGAGTAGTGGAAGCCAGGCTGAGAGAAGAGGTGACCATCTGTGAGCAACAGTATGGTTTCATGCAGACGAAGAGCACCACAGATGCCTTATTTGCTTTGAGGATGTTGATGGAGAAGTATAGAGAAGGACAGAAGGAGTTGCATTGTGTGTTTGCGGATTAAGAGAAGGCGTACGACAGCGTGGAGAGAGGAGTTGTGGTATTGTATGAGGAAGTCTGGGGTGTCAGAGAAGTATGTGAGGGTGGTGCAGGACATGTATGAGGACAGTGTGACAGCAGTGAAGTGTGCAGTAGGAACGACAGACTGGTTTAAGGTGGAGGTTGGACTGCATCAAGGATCGGCTCTGTTTGGACATGTGCAGAGGAAGGACATGGGGTATATTAGTAGAAGAATGCTGATGAGGGAGGCACCAGAAAGGTGGAAAATAGGAAGAACAAGGAGGAGGTTTATGGATGTGGTGAGGGAAGACATGCAGGTAGTTGGTTTAAAAGAAGGCAGATGTAGAGGACCGGGGAGTATATACACGAATGATCCGCTGTGGCGACCCCTAATAAGAGAAGCCCAAAGAAGAAGAAGAAGATCTGTTCAAATCCCAAATCCACCATAGTGGCACTGCTGGGCCCTTGAGAGAGGCCCCTAACCCTGAACTGCTCATTGTACAATAAGTCACTCTGGATAGAGGTGTCTTTCATATGCCATGGGTGTAAATGAACAAACTATATACTGTATAAAAGTGAGAATAAAAAACCCATTCCACATTCTGTTTTTGTGTAGAATTCTTTCCACATTTTTTTGCATCAGGATGAAGGAATGTTGGGCAACTTTATTTTTACCATTAAGTGTAAAAAAGAAAAAGACAAAGAAATGAAGGGGTGGTAACTTGTCTGCAGTTATTAAAAGTGCTCTATGGAAGGAACAGTGGTGAACCGGCGACAGGGTCATGTCCGGCCGAGGATCATTGATTCACATGGGGAGCGAAGGCTGGTCCGTGTGGTCCGATCTAACAGACGAGCTCCTGTAGCTCAAACTGCTGAAGAGGTTCATGCTGTTGATCCTGAATGGGTCAGGACTGTTTTAGCAGCAAAAGGGGGACCAACACAATATTAAGCAGGTAGTCATAATGTTATGCCTGATGTCACGTACGTATATGGTTGATTCCGATTGGCTGGAAGGTGCACAGGAAGTCGGTTTTATTGAGTATTCATCCAGACCAGGGTCTAAATATTGCATGTTATAAAAGAAATGCTATTGCAACGCCGTACACTGATGAAATCTCAAGCAAATATCCGCATTTACAGTACAGCAGCTCAGCCTACTCT
>NC_139576.1:5600097-5632597 GCF_946808225.1 Silurus aristotelis
TGACTTTATTTCTGCTCTCCTGATAGTGTAGAAATACAGTATGACGCCCAGTCTGTAAAAAATAAAGGACTAAATACCACCACATTAAAAAAAAGACCCCCTCCCGATTTACCGACTTACCCAGAAGAGAAGCTACCGAGGCACGGCGGTGCATGTACCAGGTCTGAAGAAGAAGAAGCCCAAAAAGAACCAACGAGGAGGGGGGATACGGATACTACCCAGCACACCAGGAGCAGAGTTGTTGCCACGGTAACGTGTCGCCTAGGCCCGGGACGAGCTCACGCTCTGAGCATGCCTTGGCTGACTCTATGTGTGTGTGTGTGTGTGTGTGTGTGTGTGTGTGTGTTTGGGGAGGGGGGGGGGGGGTCACGTCTGACTCATGGAGCATACAGCTAGAGGAACATCCCCTATCATTAACTTTATTACAGGCTCTGTAATTATCCGGTGCACCAACGAGAACACGCACTCCGTCGTAACGACTTCGGCATGGTCACTATCGCAGAGCTGCCTCTCCAAGTCTGAGAGTCCTCAAGAATGGAAGTGTGGTGAAGGATTTTTTTTTGTTCTGTATATCATATACATAAATTGCCAGTAGGTCAGCAGGATGAAATCATGAATCAGAGAAAATACAGGGGAAATAGTAGATCAGTGGTTAAAGCTTTGGGTTACTGATTGGCAGGTAGAAGGTTCAAGCCCTGGTGTCGCCAAGCTGTCTCTATTGGGCCCTTAAGCAAGGCCCTTAGCCCTCTATGCTCTAGGGGGGCTGTATTATGGAGGATGTGGTTTGGGAGTTTATTGGTAAAGACATGAGACTTTGGTCGTGAGTTTAAATCCTAGCCACAACAAGCTACCACTCCTGGGCCCTTGAGCAAGGCCCCTAACTTCATAGCTGCTTAGTTGTATGCATGACATCAATGGAAGTCACTCTGGATTCTCTCTTTTTTCAAATGCTAAAAAAAAATAGTATTTTGGCAAACTGCCTTCTGGTCTGCGGTGTTTGTTTACATTTGAATCTCTTCAATCCGATTCGATTTGTAGAGCGCTTTAAACAATGCACATTGTCCCCAATGCAGCTGTGCAGCTTCATAGAAAGAAATAGATTGTGACTTCTTTTCTTCTTCTTCTTCTTCTGCCTGTTTTAAATATCCTTCACTTTTCTGGGAAGATGTTTGGATTGTGCTTGTGGAGATTTTGACTCATTCACACCATCACAAGGGTGTTAGTAAAGACAGGTACTGATGTATGTGAGGTGAGGAGGCCTGGGGTGATGATGTTGAGTGATGAGGAAGCCAGTGGTGACTGTGGCCAGGATAATCTGGGCAGGAGGCATGAGGAAGAAACCTTAAGAAGAACCAGACTCAAACGGGAACGCATCGTCATCTGGGTGGCATCAAATGTCCATTTAACCGTCCAATTTATCCCAAAGGTGTTCAACAGGGTTGAGGTCAAAACCATATTGGAGGCCAGTCAAGATCTCCCACTCTGATTTTCCATTGTAAACCCTATTTTTAAACAGCTGGATTTAAGCACAGCAGCATTGCCAGGTTTTAAGCGACGGGGAAAATTTCATGCTACTGCATCAAAAGACATCTTATAAAATGTGTGCTTCTGATTTTGCAGTCACAGAACCACCTCTGGCTGGAGGCATCAGGCGTCCCAATGTCTTGTTTCTTTCGAAATTACACCCTCTGTCTTTGTTTTAATAAAATAAAGTGACACTAGAAATCCAGTGCAGGTTTGAACGTCTGCTTTGTGTTTTGTGATGAGGGTCTTTGATGACGGCTCTGCATTAATGCTAAAGCTGAGGCGTGAATGTAACAGCAGGAACAGCAGAGGCAGGAAGCTTCCTTCAGGCAACAGAAACCCATGACAAGTAAATTAAACAGGAAAAGCAAGTCATTAATTGTGCATGTTTGTGAGAGAAACAGGTCGATGGGTTTGACGATTTGACGACAGGCTCGTGATCGATTGCGAGACGCACAGGTACAGGAAACTGTGCTGGTACAGAGATGTTTTATTGCTAATAATGAAGTCAGGGAACAAGAGGTGTGAAAATGTGACCTATCAAAGTAGGTGTGGCCTATGTGCTATCAATCTCAATAAAGAGATTGTGGCCTTTGTGCTCAGTAAAGAAGGTGTGGCCTCTGTTCTCCTAATCTCAGTAAAGGGGGTGTGGCCCTTGTGCTCAGTAAAGAAGGTGTGGCCTATGTGCTGTCAATCTCAATAAAGAGGGTGTGGCCTTTGTGCTCAGTAAAAAAAGTGTGACCTCTGTGCTCTTAATCTCAGTAAAGGGGGTGTGGCCTATGTGCTCAGTAAAGCTGTGGCCTCTGTGCTCTCAACCTCAGTAAAGTGGGTGTGGCCTCTGTGCTCAGTAAAGAAGGTGTGGCTTCTGTGCTCTCAATCTCAGTAAAGGGGTGTGGCCTCTGTGCTCAGTAAAGAAAGTGTGGCCTCTGTGCTTAGGAAAGGAGGTGTGGCCTTTGTGCTGTCAGACTAAGTAAAGGAAGTTTGGCCTCTTTTTTAAATAAATATTCAGAGAAGGTGATTGAGACTCTCAGGGAATTGAGATGAAAAAAAAAAGTAAAACAAAAAAAACGGGAACACATTGTGAAAAGTAGTTCAAAGAATCTTCTAGACTTTGCATACATTTACACACACACACACACACACACACACACACACACACACACACACACACACACACACACACACACACACACACACACACACACACACTCCAAAAGTTTTGAAGGTTACACCTTGCCTCCTACATCCTTGACTTCCTCTGACTGATGCCTAAGAGTCTTTAACCCTTTTCTTAACCTCCTTCCAGCATCCTTTTCTGTCTTACACTTCAGCCTCTCTCCTGAATCTCCCCTTTATTATTTCTCCTCCCTCATTCTGTTTTTTTCCCTTGCTTCTTCCCACTCCACACTCCTCCTCAAGTCACGACACTGTATGTTCACAATCGCTCTAAAGCTCTCTCCTCTCCTCTCATCTCATATCATCTCCTCTCCTCTCATCTCATCTTATCTCTCTGCAAAACATCACCAATACAAACTGCCACACAGATACACAACTTTACAACCAGCAAAACAAAAGAAAGTCACTGATGTATGTATCAAAGAAAGAAAGAAAGAAAGAAAGAAAGAAAGAAAGAAAGAAAGAAAGAAAGAAAGAAAGAAAGAAAGAAAGAAAGAAAGAAAAGATGGAAGGAAGGAATAAACAAACAAACAAAAAGAGCAAGTAAAAGAGATGAAGCCACAAATAAAAAGAAAGAAAAAAAAAGAAAGAAAGAAAGAAAGAAAGAAAGAAAGAAAGAAAGAAAGAAAGAAAGAAAGAAAGAAAGAAAGAAAGAAAGAAAGAAAGAAAGAAAGAAAGAAAAGGGTATAATATAACCAGAAAAAAGAGAAAACACAAGAAATAAAAGAACAAAGAAAGGCATAAACAGAAACTTGGGTGTGGCCTGTGTGTGTGTGTGTGTGTGTGTGTGTGTGTGTGCGCACTATACTGTTTCAGTAGTATAGTACATAACAATCAGAAGTCAGTAGATTGATGCTTCAGCATCCTGGTGGTAAATAATGCCTATTTCCTGTTCTGTTCTCAATCAGGTCTCAGTCAGAGCTGGAAATAGTTAATATTTTTCCGACATAATTCTGTGTTTCTGTTTTTTTTTCTTTAACCCGAGCTCCAGGCATTAGGACTTGCTTCTGCGAGTTGCCATGGCACCCAATCCCCTGCAGCCAGCTCAGCCTTTTGTTCTACATCTCTGCAATCGCTCGCTTTTTTACCTTCGATAAATGCTGAAGTAAAAGATTTGTATCTTCCCTCCCAGACAGAAAACACTGTCACTGTACTATATTTTACTAAAGATGGTGATTGATGCAAGCAGAATGTTGGATTAGACATCAGAGTTAAAATAAACATTTATTCAGTCTGATGGTGTAACAAATCTATCCTGAAACTGCTAAAAGGAAGAAAGAAAGAAAGAAAGAAAGAAAGAAAGAAAGAAAGAAAGAAAGAAAGAAAGAAAGAAATCCTTAGAAGCTGAGTCTAACAAAATGAATGGAATCTGATGCTCATATATGTTAGTTAGCTGGGTTAATAAAGTAGCTATACATAAACTAAAAAAAGTATTAATTGTACTCACCCACAAGTAAACAGTAACCTCCCATAAGTAAACAGTTAATAGCCTCAAGTAAACAGTAAACGCCTACAAGTAAACTGGACACGCCCACAAGTAAACAGTGAACGCCCACAAGTAAACTGTACACACCCACAAGTAAACTCCCACAAGTAAACAGTACACGCCCACAAGTAAACAGTGAACACACACAAGAAAACTGTACACGCCCACAAGTAAGCTGTACACACCCACAAGTAAACAGTACATGCCCACAAGTGAACAGTACACACCCACAAGTAAACAGTGAACACCCACAAGTAAACTGTACATGCCCACAAGTAAACTGTACATGCCCACAAGTAAACTCCCACAAGTAAACTGTACATGCCCACAAGTAAACTCCCACAAGTAAACTGTACATGCCCACAAGTAAACTGTACATGCCCACAAGTAAACTCCCACAAGTAAACTGTACATGCCCACAAGTAAACTCCCACAAGTAAACTGTACATGCCCACAAGTAAACTGTACACGCCCACAAGTAAAAAAAATAACACCCACAAGTAAACTGTACATGCCCACAAGTAAACTTCCACAAGTAAACTCCCACAAGTCAACAGTACATGCCCACAAGTAAACTGTACACACCCACAAGTAAAAAAATAACACCCACAAGTAAACTGTACATGCCCACAAGTAAACTGTACACACCCACAATTAAAAAAATAACACCCACAAGTAAACTGTACATGCCCAGAAGTAAACTCCCACATGTAAACTGTACATGCCCAGAAGTAAACTCCCACAAGTAAACTGTACATGCCCACAAGTAAACTGTACATGCCCACAAGTAAACTCCCACAAGTAAACTGTACATGCCCACAAGTAAACTCCCACAAGTAAACTGTACATGCCCACAAGTAAACTGTACACGCCCACAAGTAAAAAAAATAACACCCACAAGTAAACTGTACATGCCCACAAGTAAACTTCCACAAGAAAACTCCCACAAGTCAACAGTACATGCCCACAAGTAAACTGTACACACCCACAAGTAAAAAAATAACACCCACAAGTAAACTGTACATGCCCACAAGTAAACTCCCACAAGTAAACTGTACATGCCCAGAAGTAAACTCCCACATGTAAACTGTACATGCCCACAAGTAAACTCCCACATGTAAACTGTACATGCCCACAAGTAAACTCCCACAAGTAAAGTGTAAATGCCCACAAGAAAACTGTACACAACAAGTAAACTGAACACACCCACAAGTAAACAGTACACATACAATTAAACGTTAAATGCCCCCAAGTGTACAATAAACACCCACAAGTAAACAGTAAATACCAACAAATAAACATTAAACGTCCACAAGTGAACAGTACACACTCACAAGTAAATGTTAAACGCCCACAAGTGTACAATAAACACCCACAAGTAAACAGTAAATACCAACAAATAAACATTAAACGTCCACAAGTGAACAGTACACACTCACAAGTAAACGTTAAACGCCCACAAGTGAACAATAAACGCCCACAAGTAAACAGTACACAAGTACACAGTAAATGCCCACAAGTTAACAGTAAACGCCTGGCAAAAAAATCTACACACCCATGAGTAAACAGTAAACACCCCACAAGTGACAACTCACTCTTTTCTCTCCCTAACTAAACATTTTGACACGGAGAGATCTAGAACCTTTTTTTGAACCTGTACCTTTCCACAAAACCTTTAATGATCTCTTGTCTAGTGTGAACATCATGACTGCTTTCAGAAGCTCTGGGACGAGTTCTCAGGTTTCATCTTCCTACCTGCAGTAACCTCATGGGCCGAGGGCAGGTCTCCGTTAAAGCCGTTCTCTTTGGCGTAGGAGGCAGCGGGGCTGGCATGAGCAGCACCAGGCTGGCAGGTCCTGAAGGAGAACCCATTCTCTCCCATTGGACCGGAGGAGTCCTGGTTCCCTGGCAATGCCCACTGGGAGGCGCTGTCCTCGGGCTGTCGACCGTCTGCCATCAGAACTTGGGGATGTGAAGAGATTTCACCTTACTGCTGGAAAACAGAGACAGAAATCTGCTTAGCTAAAATAAATAATGTATCCATCACCTCTGACTCATCTGTAATCTCATGGTGAAGTAAAGCACTGAAGCTCTCCATCCAAAATTCTGAGAGAAACCGAGTCGAGCAGAAAGCAAACGAGCTGCTGGATGTGATTTTAACAGTGGTGTGTTAATAAAAACAATGATTGAGTGTAAGATCTGATCAGTGCTAATGAACAATGAAAAGAGAACAAGGCGCTCATGCTGAGAGTAACAGAATAATCCCAGCGCTTTAATTTCATCTCTTAGCAACCGTTCGTCGTCTCATTTTTGTTCCTAAAATGCGCTAATTGCACTAATAGCCAACATTGTATTACTGGCTAATCTGTAACCTAGCAGAGGAAGGAGGCCTGTTAGCCTACTAATCACATCCTTTCACACTTTCTAAAGCCTTTTTAAACTAGAATATATTAAACAAACCTGTCGGACGCTGATAACACACTCAAACACACTTACAAACCCACAAAAAAACCTCAAGAAAACCAACATGTATAGTGTAGTACATTTATAATGGATTACAGGCTAGCCCGTTTTATGCTCGCAGTGTTAGAGCGCGTGTGTTAGCATTTCAGTCTGAATAAAACAAAGTTTTAGGCAGGTGTAAAAAAAAAATTCTGCAAAGTGCGAAAAATAAAAGTGTTAATTTTTATCACAACAAAATTGAAAAAAAAAAAGAAATGTTACAGAATTGTGTGTGTGTGTGTGTATATATATATATATATATATATATATATATATATATATATATATATATATATATATATATATATATATACACCTTGTGTGTCCAAACCTTTGGTCTGTACTGTATATATATTATATATACAGTACAGACCAAAAGTTTATATATATTATATATACAGTACAGACCAAAAGTTTATATATATTATATATACAGTACAGACCAAAAGTTTATATATATTATATATACAGTACAGACCAAAAGTTTATATATATTATATATACAGTACAGACCAAAAGTTTGGACACACCTTCTAATTCAAAGAGTTTTCTTTATTTTCATGACTATGAAAATTGTAGATTCACACTGAAGGCATCAAAACTATGAATTAACACATGTGGAATTATATATGGAATTATATACATAACAAAAAAGTGTGAAACAACTGAAAAATGTCAAAGTAGCCACCTTTTGCTTAGATTACTGCTTTGCACACTCTTGGCATTCTCTTGATGCCTACTTTGAAGAACCTACAATATGACATTTTTCAGTTGTTTCACACTTTTTTGTTATGTATATAATTCCATATATAATTCCACATGTGTTAATTCATAGTTTTGATGCCTTCAGTGTGAATCTACAATTTTCATAGTCATGAAAATAAAGAGAACTCTTTGAATGAGAAGGTGTGTCCAAACTTTTGGTCTGTACTGTATATATATATATATATAATAGCCTGATACTACGATTGTTTAAATCGAATTTTTTGATCCACTCTCAGTACCCCATAATGACGAAGTGAAAACAAAAAGTGAAAAAAAAAAAAAAGATTATTTACAGTGAGGGGGGAGAAAATGCAAGAAATTGCTTGTCTTTTTTTTTTTTTATTATTATTATTAACGCAATTGGTTAGAATTTTAACATTGGAACATTTGAACATTTTACCTTTTTTAAACAATTGTAACATAATATATGATAATATTTTATACAAAAATTCATAGAATAAATCAGATTAATGCAAGATTTATGCAGTGATCAATTGGGTCCCTGGTGGTCTAGTGGTTAGGATGCGGCGCTCTCACCGCTGCGGCCCGGGTTCAATCCCCGGTCAGGGAACCAACCCCAGCCACTCTAAGTGCCGGTCCCAAGCCCGGATAAATGGGGAGGGTTGCGTTAGGAAGGGCAACCAGCGTAAAAACATGTACCAAATCAAACATGCGGATGATCCGCTGTGGCGACCCCTAATGGGAGAAGCCGAAAGAAAGTTTTTTCTTTATATTCAGTGATCAATTAAATTAGCACAAATGTAATTGATTAAATAAAATAAAAATAAAAAATTCCCATTAAAATTGTATAAATAGTTTTCATTTTGTACATTTATATTTCAACTATTAATTTTTATTATGTAATATGTCAAATTGCAGGATTTTCTTCTTTTAAAAGAAATTCTTGGAGCTGGACATAAAGCGCTAAAGAATCCATAGCGCTAGCATTAGCCGCTAGCCACTTCCTGGCTAGGGTTTTCATGCATGCGCACTACAAATCGTTATTTCCACTACGGAGTGAGTAGCCACAGTGACACTGCGCTAACTCTACTTTTTATACCCCTGGCATTGTTGTGTATGTTTTGAAGTGTAATAATAATTTAAAAAATGTGCTCAAAGTAGAGGATTTCATTCCATTTAATAAAGAGCGGTGTTGCTAGTTGACTTGAAAGCTAACTAGATGAGATGAAATGCCTTTTAGTTGGACAGAATAACACTGTTACTGTACTCCTGCATGTGGACCGTTAGTATATCAATGAGCTCTAACACTCACACACACACACACACACACACACACACACACACACACACACACACACACACACACACACACACTTTGCTCGGGCATTGCTGCATAATTAACTGGCTTTACTGCTGCTCGGCTCTTCTGAGACAGAAAACGAGAAGAACGGATGAAAGAGAGATGAAATCACTCATTTATTTTTCTCCTTTCTGTTCTCTGGTAAACACTCCCCATATGCTTTTTTTTATAGCAATGTGTGTGTGTGTGTGTGTGTGTGTGTGTGTGTGTGTGTGTGTGTGAGAGAGAAGAGCTTAGCCAGTGACTTATCAGACGTCTTAATCAGATAATATTTTATAATATTTTATAAAAAATAAAATACAATAAATCTAATTAATGCAATGCACTTTATATTATATTAATTAAATAGAGTGATCAATTAATTTGCCAACAATTGAATTGATTGAATAAAATAAATAAACATTAAAATGGTATTAAATCATATATATTTGTTCTCATTAATTGTTTATTAACTGTTGAAATTATTACAGTGTTTTTTTGGCTGAGTCTGCACTTTTTCCTCATGTGCCAGAGTTTGGGACGATTTCTGTCCTTTCACCCCGATTACAGCATCGCAAAGGAAACAATCGGCAGAAAATCACTGAGCTCAGCACTTCTCTAAGCCATGCTAATGAAGACAGAGCCTGGGGAAAGAACAGAGGGAAGAGGGGTTTCATCTCCTCTGCATCGCATTAAGAGGATCGGAGCCAGGCACAAATCCTGAACATAAAAGATGAAAAGATGTGTTTCCTCATTCCCGATGACTCGCCAGTAAAAGCTTTCAAGGCAACCGGTAAAAACTTTGTCAGGAATAGTTCATTCCTTCCTTCTGTCTGCTTTTAAACCTAACATTAGTTTACTTTCATTAAATAAATTCAAATGATAGTATTATTGCTTTTATTTTATTGTTACTTGTTTTTTGGATCAGTCCATTAACCCACCAATCAGTGCCACCACATCACATTACCAGTAAATCACAGTCCTGGATTATTGGCTCAAAAAAGAAAATAAGAAGAAAAACCTTATATTTTGTTCATTCATGTATCTCCTGTAAAAGCTTTATTGCAGTGGATCCACAGCAAAACCCATGGCGAGAGAAATCACCCTGAATGTAATGCCAGTCCATTACATGACATCTGCACCCTTTCATCCTAGATAATCTGCCACTCAGCATGCATCTGGACAGTTAAAGGAAACCAGCAAACCAATAGGAAACTATAGTGATTAAGCCAAGAACCCTGAAGCTCTGAGGTAGCCATAAGTTGTTGTGTTGAAGCCAAACATGTCGAATTTGGACTCATTTGTGAGACGGAACCTTCTACAGAGTTTCATTGTTCAAATTTTCAAAAGGTGGGAGCTCAGGCATTGAAATCTGGATCGAAAAAAGTTCCATCACCACCAAGCTGTCTCTGGTGGGCCCCTTGTGCAAGGCCCTTAACCCCTTAACTGCTCAGCTGTCACTCTGTATAATAGTGCCAAATCTCATAAATGTAATTGTAGCCGTGCTTCATAATGCCAGGCTATGTTCATCACTATCTCCTACACATTTGACTGCTAAGAAACAAATAAGCTTTGATTCCTGAGCGATGTTAGGAAGCTGGGGTCGAAGCAGATGGTCAGACATGATTCAGCATCTCTGAAGCAAAGAAGGTTAAGAGGTCAAGGGCCCAAAAGTAATATCATGGCAATACTGGGGCTTGAACCCCCAACATTCTGATCAGTACAGTGGTCCCACCGGAACTCGCGGGGGTTACGTTCTAAGACCCACTGATTTTGGCGCCTATGGTACCTTAATGAATGCAGAGACATTATGTCACTTTAATACAATAATGTGTTTTAAGATTTTATGAACTGTATTAGTGTAAAAATGTTATTCCTGAACATTCGGTCCTGCTGCGGATTCCCGCCCACTTTAAGATAACCTGCAACTTGCTGTTAATTAGGTTCCAAATGAGAACCTGAAAATGTTCAGAACCGCAAATTATTGGGGGGTTGACTGCCCAGAGGCAATGAGCTACCAATGAGCTACCACCACCCCCCCTTAGTCTGTCTGTCTGTCTGTCTATCTATCTATCTATCTATCTATCTATCTATCTATCTATCTATCTATCTATCTATCTATCTATCTATCTATCTATCTATCTATCTATCTATCTATCTATCTATCTATCTATAGTGTGATCTATAGATCTGTCAATCGTCTTTACTCCCATCTTCAACTCTGCGTCGCAGGTCTCACCACAGTCTAATAAACTTTCCCTTTCACTCTTGCAGATACTCTTCTATCACAAATCAATTGTACGGACAAAAGTATTGGGACTTTTCAAGCCATATGTCGATCTTCCACAAACTGTTAGACGAGAGCGCAAAGATGCGATTGCTTAATATTTTTCCTTCAATTGAACGATGACGATGCCCTTGTGCACAAACCCAGCTCCATGAAGATGATTTATATGGGGAAAGTTGGAGTGGAAGATCTACTGCTATTGAGCTCCGACCTCATTTCTATTCTACACCTTTTTTAAGATGCACCCCCGGCCTCCTCACCTCACCTACATCACTACTGGCGTTTACTAACACCCTTGTTGCTGAATGAGGCACAGATCTCCACAAAACCTAGTGGAACATCTTTGTTGAAGAGTGGAAATTATTATAATGGCAAATGGAGCATAAATGTTGGATGTAAATCACAAAACACAGTCAGTTGTCTACAACTTTTTGTCTGTACAGTGTTTTAATATACAGTATATTCTATATCTGTAGATATTCCTTTTATAAACCTTTCATGGTCCTTCAATTTTTGTCTCAGGTTGTACAAAAAAACCCATAAAAGCCATGGTTGTGGCTTGTGTGTGGTTCCTTCCCCTGACACACTGGAAGAAATTGCATTGCCCACGAGCGGTCCTTTTGTGCTAAAGCCTTTCACTGTAAACAAGAAAGAACAGTTCTGTCTCACCCTTCCTGTTTCTTTCTGCTGGAAGCATCACCCTGTCCTTCCTCCCACTCACTCGCTCGCTCGCTCACACGCTCAGAACTTCACACACTCATGACTGCAATACGAAGTCAAAGAACCAATTGTCTTTTCCTGTTAACAATCCCTTACTTAGGATTGATCAAAATTTGCAGTGATTTGCTGTACTTTACAGGCTGTTCTGGGTTATTTCGCTATTATTGGTAATAAAAATTTACTGGCGGAGCTTTAGATGGATTCTGCGTCGTTTCATGCAGATCAGCTTGTATCAGCTATAATAGTTAATATTACACAGCACTTCATTCAGGCACTCGTAATCTCATCGTGTGTATTACTACAGTACTGAGAAGAGTATCAGTCTGCAATGTTCTGGGCTTCAGTTACGCAATAAAACACACGGCTTTATACCTGTAAAAACATGGCATTGTTATTAAAAATCTAATAAAAAACTGACACAGGTGATAATATTACGGAATTAACTTTTACAGCCACATGTGATTTTTCTCCAAACTGTTACCACAAATTTAGAGGCTCACAATTGTATAGGAAAAGACATGGAAACGCTGCATCGGCATAAAAGTTAACGATTTGATGCGTCGTTTTTTAAAATTTGCATCAGTAAAAAATGATTTATTTATATATAATTATTAGTAGATGTGCTATATTTTATTATTTTAAAAGTGACCAATATTTTGTGACCAATCCTTTATATGTAGATTGATTTCTCCTAATTAAATTGCTATGACGTATCACAACACTACGGAGGCCGAGGCGTGTCCTGAGAGTCACATAGAATACAGATTAACATGGCAGAGGTAGAGCTGTAACTTCCTGCACACAGAACAGGAACAGAACGTACATTTTTTTTCTTTTTTCTTTTTTTGCAATACTAAGGTGTGTTTGTGAAAGTGGCCAGGCGTTAGAAGTCAGAAGGCACTTAAATATATAGATAATTTGCTGTCTGTCTGTTTTTGGAAACCTGTCTGTGCTTATATGATTTCTGTTGCAACTGGAGTTAGCGAGCTCTCCCTTCACCCAGACTCAACGCGCTACAACGGCTTGTATCTAAACAGTAGCCTACCAAGAAAGTCATTGTTCACTGTCTTCCTCCTTCCTTTCACAACTTTTTCTCTCTGGAGTTTATCTTTTGGCATCGTCGTGCGTTTAAAAAAAACGTTTTTTCTCCCGATGCCGTGCAGCTCAGAACACAGGTGAGGTGCGTTTTTTCGTTTCCGTTTGGAAATTTCATTGGTCTAATGTTATGGGGTTCAGTTTTTTGTTTTTCATAAATAAGCCGCTTCGTTGTTTAAGCCGCGGGGTTCAAAACGTGGGAAAAAAGTAGCGGAAAATAGTCCGAAAAATACGGTAAAAGCTCTTCCACACTACATGCTTCTGACACAAGTCTCAGGCATCACACAGTGAACTTAGTAAACGATCCAGGATATCAGTTTCATCTCAGGAACACTTTAACATAACTGGTGCCATCTTTTCAACTCATTCCATCCAAATGACCAGTCTTCTCGATACTATGCAAAATAGTAATGATATAATCATTTGGCATTTATGGCAAAAAAATGGCAACAGTGAGACAAGCAAAACAACACACGCATAACAAACATCCTTAAATCAGAGTGGCATTTTAGAAAGACAAGCTGGGAGACATGGAGAGAAGGTTGGCATGACAACCGCAGCCCAAAATCCCTCCGATTCGGGAAATAATTCTCTTCGAGGTAATTACATAGTCCAAAAAAAATCACTTGGTTATTGAATTTACGAAAATAAGAAAGCAAATATACATAAATTATTTGATTCTCAAGAAATTTGGCAGTCGGAAAAATATAAAAAAAAACATATAAGATTTGCTGAGTTTCTAAAAATGTGTGAACTGAATGTGATCTATTACGTAAAAATGAGAATACTAAGAATCCATATTTCTCTCGCTTCCTGTCACTACCTGTCCTTTATCTCTCTATTTTTCTTTCTCAGTCAAGCTGCACATGCTCCTAAGGTACCATTGATCTTGTCCCTTTCTTTCCGGACCTGCCTGATTCACCCTTGTGGAGTTTTTCAAATTAAGACCACTTGCTGCTACTACTTAACATGGATCCACGTCACATCCACAAGTCACTCCTGCTATCACTCTTCTCCACCCACTTCACCCTGCCTGCACTCTTTTCTTCACTTCTCTAACACACTCTCCATTACTCTGCACTGTTGACCCCAGGTACCTGAACTTCTCCACCTCTTCTCCCTGCAACTGCACCACTCCACTGCCATCCCTCTCATTCACACACATGTACTATGTCTTATTTCTACTGACTTTCACCATCAATGCCATCCTACAGACCACCATCCGATGCTGTCTAGCTACACTGTCCCCTGCCAACACCTTACAGTCTTTAATCTCTTTCAAGTTGCATCTCCTGTATATAATGTAGTCCACCTGTGTACTTTCCTCCACACTTATATGTCACAGTCAAACGCTGATTAATATCTATTAAAATTATTATGAGCCCAAAGCCTTCTTTTTAAAACAGTTGCACCAAATAAGTCCATAGGTGCTGTGGCAAGTCAGGGATTTCTTCAATCATTCATTCCTCTCAGAATGTTCTGCTTGCTGTTGTGTTTAAAACAGAGTGTGTGCTCTACCATGATTAGTGGTTTGCTGCGTGAATGACATTTTATCCACTCATAAATAAAAATAAAAAAACAATGTAGTAGAGTAAAACTTCCGATATGTGTCTTTGAAATATAGTAAAGTAAAAAAATTTAAATACTTTAATATTTCCCCAAATGGAAATACTTCAGTAATAAACAGATGTGTGAAAAAGCTACTTAAGTACAGTAAGAATTACATTTGCTTTGTTACTGTCCACCATTGAGTAAACAGTGTGGTGGAAATGTTCCTTAATTTGAAAACTGTCCATTTGATAAAAGAACTCTACAAAAATAAATATTTTTAAATATTTTATAACAAAAGATCCAAAGAGTTTTTATTTACTTATTTCAATAACACATAAATGTACTGATATTTAAATATATATTTAAATATTTTATAAACCTATTTAATTTTCCTATATACAAAAATCTGAATATAAGCTCATCATTTTATTAGGGTAAGAATGTATTAAAGTAGTCAATGTGCAGCTTGTACAGCAGTATAGATTTACTGTTCTCTGAAAATGACTCAACATACAGCCATTATTGTCAAAATAACTGGCAACAAAAGTGAGTACACCCTCAGTGAACATACCTAATACCTAACAGTGTCCAAAGTGTCAATATTTTGTGTGAACACCATTGTTATCCAGCACTGCTTTAATCGTCCTGGGCATGGAATTCACCAGAGCTGCATAGTTTGTCGCTAGGATATTTGTGGTCTCCTCCAAATTGACATCACGGAGCTGCTGGATGTTAGACACATGGCACTTCTTCACCTTCTGCTTCAGGGGCCCCACAGGTTCTCAATAGGGTTCAGGTCTGAAGACATACTTGGCCACTCCATTACCTTCAGCAAGTGAGGGCATAATTGTTTGCTTCAGAATGTCACAGTTCATGTTGGAATCCATGTTTCCCTCAATGAACTGCAGCTCTCCAGTACCAGCGGCATTCATGTAGACCCAGACCATGATGCTACCACCGCCATGTTTGACTCCATCTGAGCCAATCATGTTTATCTTAGTCTCATTAGACCACAGTACATGGTTCCAGTTATTCATGCTCTTGGACAGGTTGTCTTTAGCAAACTGTTTGTGGGCTTTCTTGTAATCCAGCTTCAGAAGAGGCTTCATCCAGCAACAACGTCTATTCATGTTGCAGTGTGCGGCGTATGGTCTGAGCACTTACAAGTGGACTTTCCGCTTTTGCAACCTCTAAATCAAGGCTGTAAGCACTCATACATCTGGACTCAACTTCTTCGATTCGGCTTTTGTGAGGTCTGTTCCAAGTGGAACCCGTCTTGGAAAACCTCTGTATGACCCTGGCCACTGTACTGTAACTCAGTTTCAGGGTCTTACAGATCTTTTTACAGCCTGGGCCATCTTTGTGGAGATGAACAATTCTAATTCTCCAATCCTCAGAGAGTCTTTACCATGAGGTGCCATGTTGAACATCCAGTGGTCAGTATGAGAGAATTGGACTCAAAGCGCTAAATTTTAACTGCTCTAATACAAGATACACACATTCATGATGAATAGGACGTGTGGCTTTGCACATTTCCACCACGTACAGCTGTTATCACTTAGGTTGTACTCACTTTTGTTGCCAATTTTTTTGACAATAATGGCTGTATGTTGTTATTTTCAGAGGACAGTAAATTTGTACTGCTACACAAGCTGCACATTGACTACTCTTAAATATATCCAAGTTTCAATTCTATTGTATTGTCCCCTTGAGAAGATACTAAAGTGGTTGCTAAAGGGGAGAGGTGTACCCACTTTTGTGAGATACTGTTTATATTGTACACTAATATATACACTGTAGCTCTTTGCAT
Source organism: Silurus aristotelis (assembly GCF_946808225.1). NCBI lineage: Eukaryota > Metazoa > Chordata > Actinopteri > Siluriformes > Siluridae > Silurus > Silurus aristotelis. The sequence continues at coordinate 5,616,314 of NC_139576.1, forward strand.
GTTTAGTCTCCATATTGTCTATGAGCTTTGCCTTTTAACTGAGTTTTGTGTGTCGATAATTGTAAGTCCTGCTCGATGACTCTTTTAAAAACTTTTGTAAATCTGGAAGAAATTATAGTTTGGTTTGGACAATGAAAACATTTGCACACAGCCTGATTATTGTAAATGAGGCTTAATCACGATAAGCGTGCAAAACTGAAACATAATTTGATGTAAAAATTGATACCTAGTAGAAACCTTTGCTAATAATTTAGGGTAGATTAGTAGGTGGATTCCACTAATAAGACAGAAATCTGGAAAACTGGTACGTTTTTGAGTGTCAAAAGTGCAGCAGTCTTCCAGATGGTGCACGAGTGTGACTACTAAAGCAGGGAGGTGAAGAGGATGAATGATCTAATGTGAGAAAGATCATGTTTATTAGCCTGAACTGACTCATAGCAATGAGATCCATGAGCTTTAAACTATAATACTATATGTAACAAAGTGACAAATTTGATCAAAAATACAATTATGATGTAAAAAACAAATATAAAAGAAGTATATATTTATATGATTAACTTAATAAGAAAACTAATGATAATTAGTAATTCAAATATAATAGTACTACTACTACTACTACTGCTACTAGTGTTCGTGTTAAACTGTAAAAAGCTACAAAGCGAAAAACCACACATCCTTTAGAGGCCACACCTCCATCACTTGGACTAACAGAAATTAAGGCCACACCTCCGTCACCGGGACTAACAGATATAAAAGCCACACCTCTGACACTGGGACTAACAGATATAGAGGCGAAACCTCTGTCACTTAGACTAACAGATATAAAGGCCACACCTCCGTCACTGAGACTAACAGATATAAAGGCCACACCTCCTTCACTGGGACTAACAGATATAAAGGCGAAACCTCTGTCACTTAGACTAACAGATATAAAGGCCACACCTCTGGCACTGGAACTAACAGATATAGAGGCCACACCTCCATTACTGGGGCTGACAGTGATATAGAGACCACACCTCCTTCACTAGGACTAACAGATATAGAGGCCACACCTCCATTACTGGGGCTGACAGTGATATAGAGACCACACCTCCTTCACTAGGACTAACAGATATAGAGGCCACACCTCCATTACTGGGGCTGACAGTGATATAGAGACCACACCTCCTTCACTAGGACTAACAGATATAGAGGCCACACCTCCATTACTGGGGCTGACAGTGATATAGAGACCACACCTCCATTACTGGGGCTGACAGTGATATAAAGACCACACCTCCTTCACTGGGACTAACAGACATAAAGACCACACCTCTGGCACTGGAACTAACAGATATAGAGCCCACACCTCCATTGCTGGGACTAACAGATATAGAGGCCACACCTCCATTACTGGGGCTGACAGTGATATAGAGACCACACCTCCTTCACTGGGACTAACAGACATAAAGACCACACCTCTGGCACTGGAACTAACAGATATAGAGGCCACACCTCCATTGCTGGGACTAACAGATATAGAGGCCACACCTCCATTACTGGGGCTGACAGTGATATAGAGACCACACCTCCTTCACTAGGACTAACAGATATAGAGGCCACACCTCCATTACTGGGGCTGACAGTGATATAGAGACCGCACCTCCTTCACTAGGACTAACAGATATAGAGGCCACACCTCCATTACTGGGGCTGACAGTGATATAGAGACCACACCTCCATTACTGGGGCTGACAGTGATATAAAGACCACACCTCCTTCACTGGGACTAACAGACATAAAGACCACACCTCTGGCACTGGAACTAACAGATATAGAGGCCACACCTCCATTGCTGGGACTAACAGATATAGAGGCCACACCTCCATTACTGGGGCTGACAGTAATATAGAGACCACACCTCCTTCAGTGGGACTAACAGACATAAAGACCACACCTCTGGCACTGGAACTAACAGATATAGAGGCCACACCTCCATTGCTGGGACTAACAGATATAGAGGCCACACCTCCATTACTGGGGCTGACAGTGATATAGAGACCACACCTCCTTCACTGGGACTAACAGATATAAAGGCCACACCTCTGTCACTGAAACTAACAGTTATAGAGGCCACACCTCCTTCACTGGGACTGAGTGATAAAAAGGCCCCACCTTTGTCTGACTAGTACAGACAAATACATCCTTCTCTGGAAGTGACTTGTACAAAGGCTGTACTTTCTGCACTGGGAGTGACTTGAGCAGAGGCCACACCTACTTGACTAAAATGGACTAGTTAAGAATTCATTAGGTATTTCGGGATTGCATCTTTAAAAACACAGAATCCACATCTCTTTTATTGGGATAGAGATACACAAGCAACACCCTTTTTACCAAATATATAGGAGGTTAAGCTAATTCCAGGTAAATAAATAATGTTTCTCTCTGGGCGTCTGACTCATGCTGTTGCCTCTGTTGCTGCATTGCAGAGCTCTCAAATCACTGCAGGAGGCTGGGCCCTAGACACACACATACACACATACACACAGTTGGTTGGTGGCAGATATGGGACTGAAGAAGTGACAGCAGAGCAGCATAGCATCTACACAAGGACAGAGTGCCATCCACTGGGAACTCTGTATACAACCGAAGCCAGCTTAATAAACCGTCCTGGGAAAAGAAATCTACACAAACATACACATCAGCCTAAAAAACAGTCGTGTTGAAGTAATGGAGCTGACTGCGACCGGGTATAATATTATGACTGGACTATAGAGCGAAGGAAATAAATAATCACAATAATCCAGCAGCTTCCATAAAAGCTTTAGGACATTTTCACGCTTTGTTTTCTTGTTGTTTTTTTCAAGCTCTCATTTGGTTTGTTCACTGAAGTGTGAAAGCGTTTTTTGTGCCCAGGAGCGTTCCAGCTAACAAAATCTGGTCCCTCTTAAAAAGGCTCACTTCAGCTAAAACATGATTCATTAAAATAATAGTGTTCAAAACCCTTTGGCCGTATATATGTATATATAGTAAATGCCAAAACAATTATAACACAGAACGGCTGAATTCCTAAATAGAAGGTGTTGATTCAGACAGCTGAAATACTTTATCTTGTCTCTAAAATTTGTCAAAGGTGTTCTTCACTAGTTGGAGATTTCTTTCTGACGTTGTGATCCAGTTCATCCCAGAGCAGTTCAATAAGATATAGGTGAGGTGACTGGGCATGCCATTCCATAATAGATATCGCTCCAGATGACTGTTTGCTCTCTAAATAACACTCACAGAGCTTTTGACGTACGCTTTGTCTCACTGTCTTGGTTTATGGTAAAGACGAAATTTCATGGTGAAATGGAAAATGTCTCCAACCTTCCCTGCTCCAAAACAACTCCAAACCATTAAGCTTTCACCTCATTGTAAGACCAAGGGTGTTAGGCAGTCTGCTAACATCTTCTCTCCTCGTCTCCATGTTACATACCGTAATTTCTGGACTATTAAGCGCACCCAAATATAAGCCGCACCCACTGAATTTGACAAAGATTTTTATTTTGAACATAAATAAGCCGCACCTGTCTATAAGCCGCAGGTGTCTACACTGAAACTAATGAACTTTACACAGGTTTTAATGAAAGACAGTGTCTGTTACACGGCTTGTCTCTAAACAGTAGCCTATCAAGAAAGTCATTGTTCACTGTCTACCTCCTTCCTTTCACAACAATTTCTCTCGGGAGTTTATCTTTTGGCATCGTCTTGCGTTTAAAAATCACCATCGGTGAAGCTTTTCTCCCGATGCCGTGCAGCTCAGAACACAGGTGAAGTGTGTGTTTTCATGCCCGGTTGTTTTCAGCGTGACGAATGATTCACATTTCCTGTAGACAGTCCGAGTGAGCGGCAGGTCAAACGTCAGAGGAACATCATCCATATTTATGATGTGGTGCGGCCCGATTCAGTGGGAGCGCATCTGATTAAATATAAAGAGTTTCATTGGTTCACCTAAACCCATCCCGCAATTCCATTGGTCTAATGTTATGGGGGTCAGTTTTTTGCCAGAATGACGTTTCTGAAACCGGGAAAAAACCCAGGAAAAATCCATAAATTAGCCGCTTGATTGTTTAAGCCGCGAGGTTCAAAACGTGGGAAAAAAGTAGCGGCTGATATTCCAGAAAATATGGTAAGTTCTTCTGTTAAAGCCATAAATATTGTATACCGTATAAACAATAACATGTTTTACAACACAGCATTGTTGAATTTCAAAATCAGAAGGAGCTGCTTATTTTTTTTCTAAAAGAGCAGCAGTTTTTTTTTCCAATCAATCAATATTTAAAATTTGCATTGTTCAAAATTCTCCACTATTGTGAGGTTTACTCTGAAGACAACGTGCACCAAATCTGGTATAACAGAACATTTGGTGAAAACAAAAATCCAAAAAAGAAAATCTGATCGCCACGCTGGCCAAATTCGGTCAGATTGTTCCTTAGACCCTCGCTAATCAGTGTGCCAAATTGAACTTTTCTTTTCCAGAGAGTTTTATGGGCTTCCATAAAAACCTGGGAGAAACCCAGTGTGTGTGTGTGTGTGTGTGTGTGTGTGTGTGTGTGTGTGTGTGTGTATTTAGATGCTCAATAACAATCGGCACATGAGTGTCAGTTTTTGAAAGCAGCCTGAGCTGAGAGAAATAACAGAGCAGTAAACAGTGGGAGAATTCCTGTTGAGTGAGTCAGTACATTAATAAACAAGATGGCTACTACTTTCTGCTAACACTAGCACATGTTTGTCACACTTCATATACTTATATACAAAACATGTAATTGTGTATAAACAGCAAACGCACTAATGAGCTTCACCGTCCAACCTCGTTACTCTCACCTCAATAACGAATACAACAACAATCAGTCAACGATTGTGTTTAATCTGTAATATTGGATTCGATCTGCAAGTTACTGCAATCGCTTATACTATAGCATTAGCAAGCGTTTCCTATGTTTTTTCATTTCTCTTGTTACTATGGGAAGTTTGTGTGTGTGTGTGTGTGTGTGTGTGTGTGTGTGTGTGTGTGTGTGTGTGTGTGTGTGTGTGTGTGTGTGTGTGTGTGTGTGCGGTAGCATGAAATGATTAATTCACTTGAACTAGGAGACCCAAACCTGTTCCAGCATTGCAATACCCCTGTGCACAAAGCCAGCTCAATGAAGATATGGATTGAGGTTGAAGATCTCCTGCTATAGAGCTCTAAACCCCTATTGAACACCTTTGGGATGAATGTGATTGCTGACTGCATCCCCAGGCCTCCTCACCTTCTCACCTACATCAGCATCTGACTTTACTAACACCCTTGTGTCTGAATGAGCACAAATCTCCACACAATCTAATGGAACATCTTTCCATAAGAATGGAGGTTATTAAAGCAGCAAATGAGGACTAAATGTTGAATTGGATGTTTAAGAAGGAGCGCATACCAATTTTATGGTCAGGTGTCCACAAACTTTGTCCATGTAGAAGTTGATACTAAATGGACAGACAGACAGACAGACAGACAGACAGACAGACAGACAGACAGACAGACAGACAGACAGACAGACAGACAGACAGACAGACAGACAGACAGACAGACAGACAGACAGACAGATAGATAGATAGATAGATAGATAGATAGATAGATAGATAGATAAAAAATGCCAAGGTGTACAAAAAAGAAAGAAAAGAGCTGAGCGAAAGACAAGAACAGTATTTATTATGTTTGGGTTTTTATTCCTGTGTCACGCTCATTCCCACGCGCACATCCCACACACAGCTTTTAGTGTTTATAGAGCCAGAGAGCTCTCACACACACACACACACACACACACACACACACACACACACACACACACACACACACACACACACACATTCAAAGAGGCTTGCATATTACTGTCGTTAAATAACACCATCTTTAGCATATTTGCATTTGTTAAAAATCTCCCAGCCTCATGCGGCCCCCACAGGACCGTTTACTAAAGCATCACCGATTTCTCAAATCTGATTGGTCACAAGTTACTGATTCTTTTTGTTTATTTAAACCACCTGTTCTTATATGTTCTCATTCTAAAACATTGTTTTTAATGGTAAAACACTGCATAGTCATTTAACAAAAAATACACATAAGCATTGATACACTGATTTTTATCAATGGTTTTAGTTTATTTACTATTTTAGAAAATCTTATTTTAAAATCCAGTTGATGGATAATGATGTTATGATCATCATGAAAATAGTCCAATTAATCTTTTTTTATTATTATTATCATGTTATTAAGCCTCCAATGAACCAAATATATAACAATTGTACATATTTCCAGAATTTTTTAATTGAAAGTTAAAAATTAAGAGTGTTTTATTAGCAGATCAGTTTCTCCATTTATTTCTAGCAAGGTGACAAATCACCTGACTATGGAATTAAATAAACAAACAAACAAATCCATAAATAAATAAATAAATAAATAAATAAATAAATAAATAAATAAATAAATAAATGAATGAATAAAAAAAAACTAAATAAAAAAATAAAAAAAATCTATTAATAAATCAAAAAAATCAATAAATAACTAAATAAATGAATAAAAAAAAAAAAAAAATACATAACTAAATAACTGAATAAAAAAATAACTAAATAAATAAATACATAATTAAATAAATAAATGAATAAATAAATGAATAAATAAATAAATAAATAAATAATAGTTTGTGCCAATGCTTCGGGAAAAAATGTCATGGTGGAGTTGTTACGAGTGATCGTTCCGCCCCTAAAGGTTGTAGAAAGTCAACATAAATCTTTACCGACCTTATCATCCTGAACAGCATGCACAACAATTACATCATCCACCATCTTGTATTTAATTTAATGGGTCATGTGATTGCGTCACATGACTAAGACTGGGTCGCTGTTTCAGGATGTCTCCTTTTTTTATTTTGGAAAAGGGCATGCTACCATGCTATAGTTGATTGTTCTATACAGGCACATCCATGACATGTTTTATTACCCTGTGTAATGATGTATGTATAAACTGTTAACCATCAACATTTTTTCAGACTTCATTTTACTCAAACCTACTGACTCCACATGATTATCAAACGCAAGATATCCCAGATTTAACACAAAAAAGTCTGTATTAAGTGACAAAAAAGCCTGTGGATAAGGTATCAGAGAAAATACGCCATCCTTTTCATACTTTTGTATTTTTCCCATAAATGGAAAGCAAAGACTACAAAGATGATCATTTTGGTAGTTATGACATCGCTACCAAAAACCAATTTGCATATATGCAAATGTGTCGCAGCACAAACTGTGTAGGTGTTACACAGGGGGGGTGGGGGGCGTCTTTTTTTTTTTCCCGTTCCTGCTGAAAATGCATCCTGGACTCGTCTTGCAAAGCATCCAATTGAGTCCAGACATCATATTTTCAACTTCAAGAGAAAAAATTTATCATGTGGCCTAATCAAATTCATGAATATTACAGTCTGGGTAAAAGGATTTTACCTGTCCAGTGACTTGTGATGGCTTCCAGGTGACGATACCGGCAGTGTGGTGTGTGTGTGTATATGTGTGTGTGTGTGTGTATGTTTGTGTTTGGATGCGTGTTTCTGCTCTGCGTGTCACTTAGAGCACTGACCAGTGAAGAGAAGAGCGACGCGATGGGGAAATGCTCCAATTCACACCTGGAGCCAGAAGAAAGCAGAAAAAAGATGGGTCATTATTGTGACATAGCAGTACCTTTTTTACTCTACGTGTAGTGTCACAGCTGTGTGTGTGTGTTTGTGTGTGTGTGTGTGTGTGTGTGTGTGTGTGTGTCTAAGGGACATATGGGAATACTGCTTTTGCCACAAGGTGTATATATAAACGATCTAAGTTTCTCTGTCTACACACACACACACACACACACACACACACACACACACACACACACACACACACACACACACGCACACATATATACACACACCCATGCAGGCACACAAAATACATCGAGTAATAAATAGACCACACTTTAAACATCTCCCTGTATCCACAAAGCAAAGGATGAAAGAAAACAATGGAATATTTTATTCAAAATCACTGGGAAATAGGAAAATGTTTATTTTTATTCACAAGTATGCATACGCATCAGTACAAGACCATGATGCAGTCCAGATAACATTCTTCACTCAACGCAAGATGTTCTTTCATGTTCTTCCCCACTGAGCATCGCAGAACTCATTATCTACAAACGCACGGTCAGCAGAGAAGCACATGCAGTTTGATTCCAGACAAGGACTACTCTGTCATGCAAAGCTCTTTTAAACACAATGATATATTATATAATATAATTATATTGACCTCCACTCTTCTGGAAAGATGTTACACCAGATTTTGTGGAGAATTTGTGGAGATTTGTGTTGATTTAGCTATTAGAATAGTCAAGTTCTGATGTAGGTGAAAAGTTGAGGAGACCTGGGGTAATGTCAGCGTTCACATTAATCCCAAAGGTGTTTAATAGGGTTTAGAGCTTTATAGCAGGAGATCTTCCACTCTTACTTTCCCATGTAAAGTATATTTCCATGAAGCTGACTTTGTGCACAAGGGCATTGTCATGCTGGAACAGGTTTGGGTCTGATTGGGTCTGCTCAATGAGACAGTTGTACTCTGACCTAATAATTTGTACAGTGGTTAAGACACTGGACTCAGGATTGAAAGGTTACAAGTTTAAACCCCAGCACCAACAGGCTGAAACTGCCGGGCCCTTGAGCAAGGCCCCTAAGCCTCAACTGCCTAGTTGTAAGTTGTTTGGAAAATAAGAGCATCTCACATGCATGATGCATCGCTGATTGATAGAAGATACATCGTGCCGTGACCGTTTCAGAAAAGACGAGATGAAGAAAACATTGATTGTAGTCACCATTCCTTAGACGCCCCCTAAAAATTAAGGCATCAATCTTAAAATAGGCGCATATGAAAAATTGTGGCAGATGGAGCGCATTGCGTGACTGAAGCCTTCAGGTGTAGGCTTTTGTAAGCGGCGGCTCTCTTCTGTTTTGCGTACGTTAAACACTTCAAAAATTCAGGCCATATCACCATGCCAACTCTCACCGACTGTATCGCTCGATACAAATCCCAAACCGGACGGCAAAATTCACAGCTTGTTTTTTTCCAAACGAGGAAAACAACATGAAGCGTAGAGTCATCGCGCAGTCCCTTTAGAAGTCGTCGCAGCATTCAGCATCATATTTTCATAACACACTGTCCGTTGCTTTAATCCAAGAGACACGACGTTAATAAGGACAAGGAGGAAGAGCTTCATTTATTAGGCCATGACAGCAGATTTGCATGGTTGTCATGTGCTTTGGACAGCCCCCATGTGCATGTAATGTTCTTTATAACTGAATAAAAGTGGTATTTATAACATTGACTAGCGGTTTGCTAATAGTTAATCACGTAATCCAGTATGTGTCAAAACTACTTGTGTATGCATACACTCTATTGCAGTCTGGTGATTGGCTTTTGCTTTTGTTTTTATCCAATTACGCCTCCAATTTTGTAGTAACAGTCGGTGGAAGAACCACGTATGGCTGGAAATGTCAGGTGTTCCGATGCCTTTGTGTATGTAGCGTATATATTATGAAGCTATACATCTTTGTGGGCGCTTGTACTATGTAGATGGTAAGCTATACAAATTATAAGGGTAATTTAAGTAAAGACAAATGGAGGTCGAAGGAAAGTCATGAGCCAAGACTGACCTCAGGGTCTGCAAGCTACAAATCACAGGGCTACATGCTGGGCTGGGCTGGATAGATGGCTACATTAATACAGAGTCGTGAAACGTCTAGTGCCAAAGTAAATCTCAGCTGTAATTTCTCCATTCACATTAGCCTGCTGCTATATAAACCATAACTACTGAAACAATTGAAACGGTTTCTTCAGTTCACTGAGTTCAAACACGTCAAAAATAACGGTTTAATATAGAACTGTCTAAAAATATGATAGGGATGAACTCATCATAGCGTTTCTTCATGAAACCTTCTAAAGGGATAATACGAAAAGTACACTTTGAGGTGCGAGATTAAAACCATTTAACTAGAGTCATCACTTTCTCCAGGAATTTTTCGTACAAGTTCCCATCAGTAGTAATGATACTTATTCACAGTAGCATCTTAAAAATCAACATTTCCTTTGACCCATCTGAAGAACCTCTGAAGAACAGTTTATTTTGAAAAAGTACACAGAGTTAACAGTATATTAACTTTTTCCAAAATCTATGTATATTTCCAAAGAATTTGTAAACTTTTAATATTTACATGCAAGAAACAAAAAAACGAGCTATTTAGAAGTATGGTTTGAAATTTTTTTTTGATAAGGAACAATCAAGGCTTAATGCCAGATGTATCTGCAGAAACAAACAAGATGAGGAATCATCAGCTGTGTCATCCTGTTCTTGACCTAACGTTTCCTGAAACTCGCTTACCGTATCTCAGCGGTTAAGATGTTGGCCTTTGGACCAGAAGGTTGCAAGTTTAAATCCCAGCACCACCGAAGCTGCCTTTTCTAGGCCTTTAAGCACGGCCACTAACCTTAAAGTGCTCAGATTATTGTACGATAATGTCAGCTGCCAATGCAAACAGAGGTGTTCAACAGGGATGAGGCCAGAGCTCTGTAGCAAGCCATACAACGTCTTCCACTCCAACAGTTTGGGGACAATTTAATGCTACAGCATCCAAAAATATGTATGTTTATTTAATTGTACAAAACTTGTACAATTGTGTGCCTCAACTTGTAATAACTGTGTGAGAATAAAAAATGTTTATGCTTTGGTGTTTTAAATGATGTAAATCATCACGTCACTAAAAGGAACTTTTGCTGTCTTTCCACACGGACAGATTTAATTGTTGGACGTGTGCATCATGGTGGATTTTGGTGCTTATTTGAGATTTGGTGAATATGTAAAACAAATGTTTAGTGATTGAAAATCATTTTTTAGTGGATTTTTTCTGTAAACATTTTTTTTATAATACAGTAAATCTACAGGTGCCAATTCTTCACAATTTGTTCTAATCGAAAGAATTTTCTATAAAGAAAAGAAAAGCACAGTTAAAGCAGGAAATTGCATGGACCTGTAGTCTTTTTCTGCTTCTTTTGGCTGCTCATTGGTCTCCATACCACCCTGTCCTCTACATCTGCCTCTTTCACACCAACTACCTGCAAGTCTTCCCTCACCACATCCATGAACCTCCTCCGATGCGTTCTTTTTTTCCTACTTCCTGGCACCTCCAACCTTAGCATTCTCCTACTGATATACCCCATGTCCCTACTCTGCACATGTGCAAACCATCTCAATCTCGCCTCTCCAAATGTCCTATCTGCAAACTCATTTCTGATGCATGGACCTGTATTATATAAGTATTCTTATAACTGCAATGTAGAATACATTATAAACTGTTATTTTCTTTGTAATTCTGTGGAATTACAGTACCATGGCCCAGTTCAGCTCCCTTGTCCTCCCTCCTACATTTACCCTCTGTCCAGGTCGAGACCGGCGATGTCCTAGTGCCACTGGTTTCACCAGCAACAAGTGAAGTGAATTACGATTAGTCAGAAGAGCAGTTAGTTTAGCCTGAGAGATCGCCTGCTTGAAAGGAGATCAGTGAAAAATGGTTTTTTCTCATAGTCTCATTCTCTCTCTCTCTCTCTCTCTCTCTCTCTCTCTCTCTCTCTCTCTCTCTCACTCTCTCTCTACCTCAGGAGACATGAGCTGGAAAACACAGCGTTTTCTAAGCACTCAAAACAAGTGCCTTTAGACACACCGAGTTCTCCACTGTGACTCATCGACCACACATAACCGCCTCACTCTCAACACACACACACACACACACACGCAAAAATCAATCCGCTCATCAAAATGCTAACAAGAAAACACAAATACAAATACATATAACCTGCGAAAAAAAAAAAACATGAATATAATCCAGACCCCCTATCACTACCAGTTTAATAGACGGGGCAGAACTACTGGGGTAGCATGGGGTGGAAGAAAAATGATCTGCCACCCAAGCACTGGTATCCCAATGTGTAAAATGTAAATGTTATCTATTTCCTAGACTGATTTACAGCAGTGATGCTTTGACGTGATGACATAAAAACAATCATAAACCCGTAAATAATGGCAAAAAATGTTGTCTTTCTATTAAAGCGTAGTCCGAACAAACGACTCTTATGAACTGATTTGTTTTAGTAAATCAAACTCATTCAATGCAACCAGCCTGATCACAAACAAATGACTCTTTTAATGAATCGAAGCACAGACTTAAACTTGCTTTCAGTTTGCGCAGAACTCAGGAAACGGAAGGTTACAAGGTGTTATCAAAAAGTTTGAGACTAGTTTTGTACCCCGCCAACAGGTGGCAGCACAAGGCTGCTTGCACAGTCACACGGAGCACCAGACAACCAGTGTACATTGGGAGCTGCACAACTGGTGCTGTTCTGACCATATGCACACTCTGAGTTCTCCTCACACGTGAGTTTCTCACCAGAAACAACGTGATCTCACTTCCGCACCCTCATTACTTGCCAGATTTGGCTCTTGCGGACTTGGCCCTCTTCCTGAAGATAAGATGGTGGCTGTTTTGACACCGTTGCGGATATCCGGCGTGAATTACAGAAGGTGCTTGACTCTTTGAAAATGAAGACTTCTAGTAAACATTCCAGAAGTGGCAGAAATGCTGGGGGCTCTGTATTGCTGTGAAAGGGTCTATTTTAAAGGTGATAGTGTGTAAACGTAGATAAATAAAGTACTTTATTGTAAACAGAGCCAGTTTTGAAAGATTTTGATATCACCTCTTAAACTAATAACCATCATCTAAAATATATATAGATATACAATGCTAATGCCTTTTTCTCCCCCTCACCCCCCAAACAACACCACCACCACCACCACACCCCCCCCTTTACTCTGAGTCAAGCTACACATGTTTCTGAGGTACCACTTATCTGGTGCTCTTCTTCTTTGCGGACCTGTTCTATCCTTCCTGATGCCCTACTTCTGGATTAAATTCTGTTCAACTGGAAGCCATTTGCTCCAGTTGGCTCCACACGATCAGCCTGAAGATACACCAAATGAACAACTATATTTGGACACTTGACTTTTCATCTACCACCTTGACCAGGCAGTTAGTAAGGATAAATAACTGAACTTTGTAGGTTCATTTTCCTGGTCTTTCATGTACTTTTAAGGTGTTTGGCAGATGCCCTTATAGAAAAAAATTCGGGGGAGCGATGAGGTTAAGGGCCGTGCTAAGGGGCCCCCCCAGATGTGGCATGTTGGTGTGTCTTGGATTTAAACTCACAATCTTTGGATCCAAAGTCCAATGCCTAAACCACTAAGCTACCATCTTCCCAGGTCATTTACCCAGTTCAAAGTAAAAACTAATGTATATAATAAAGAAATTATTAATCATTTATTTGCAACAAACAAACAAACAAACAAACAAACAAACAAATATCCAATATTGCACCACATAATCACATCTATTTAGAATGTCATCTGTTCGTTTTGAACAATATAGCAGGTGTCCCTAATTATATTGCCAACACACACACACACACACACACACAAACACACACACACACACACACACACACACACACACACACACACACACACACAATGCTAAAATGTGCTGCAGAAAGGTCTGGAAAAGCTTAGAGTCCTTCTCAAACCTACGGTCTCAAATCTCTCCTGTGGTCTCCGTTCTGTCTCTTCAGGATGTCGTTATGGGATTCTGAAAAAACTTTGCTGCAACTAAATTATCCACAGCGGACTGTAAACCTTGATCCTGAGACGTCCAGATCTCTTTCTCTTCCTCACACACACACGCAGAAAAAAGCATAGAGACAGCTGAGAGACCTCCATGCTTAAACGGTAACAGCATGCTTAGAGCAGGAGTGCTGAGGGAGAGCTTTAGCTGAGAGAGAGAGAGAGAGAGAGAGAGAGAGAGAGAGAGAGAGAGAGAGAGAGAGAGAGAGAGAGTGGGCTGCTGAGAATTACAGTCGTCATATCTGATCTGGTTTTGCGGGAGAGTAAGCAGATGGTGTTAAGTATGCTTGTGCTGAACTGTGAGCCCATCATGCTACAGTGATAAGAGAGCAACCAAAATATAGACTAACACTCATACTGCTACCAAAATCACAGTATGTGCTGGGCCACGATCTGACACACTCTCTCTCTCTCTCTCTCTCTCTCTCTCTCTCTCTTTCTTTCTCTCCCTCTCTCTTAAGTTGAACATGCTCTTGAGGTACCACTGGCCAGTGTTCCTGTCCCTTTCTTCTCCTCAAATCTGTCCAAATCAACCCAAAGCCCGACCCTCTATGTTCCTTTCCTTTCATTTCCTTTTCTTTGCTCCACTTTATTTCCATCCCTTTTCTTTCCTCTACTTTCTATTCATTTCCTTTCCTTTCCTCCACTTTCCTTTCCTTTCCTCTACTTTCCATTCCTTTCCTTTCCTTTCTTCTACTTTCCATTCCATTCCATTCCTTTCCTTTCCTTTCCTCTACTTTCCATTTATTTCCTTTTCTCTACGTTCCATTCCTTTCCTTTCCTTTCCTCTACTTTCCTTTCCTTTTCTCTATTTTCCATTTCTTTCCTTTTCTCTACTTTCCATTACTTTCCTTTCCTCTACTTTCCTTCCCTTTTTTCTACTTTCCATTCCTTTCCTTTCCTTTCCTTTCTTATACTTTCCATTTCATTCCTTTCCTTTTCTCTACTTTCCATTCCTTTCCTTTCCTTTCTTCTACTTTCCTTTCCTTTCCTTTCCTTTCCTTTCCTTTCCTTTCCTTTCCTTTCCTTTCCTTTCCTTTCCTTTATTTTCCATTCCTTTCCTTTCCACTTCAGTTGGCTTTGGATGGTTCCACATCACCAGCCTGTAGATATTAAAAACTAAAGTACAAGTTTGACAAATGGATTTGGACTGATTTCAACAGTCTGATGCCATGGCTCAGGACCACACGTTGCATGAACAGTTCTGAATTTAAGCTCCATCACTGAACAGTACACGTCAATGAATGGACAGTCTGTGCCACCCATGGGGATGAGGATGGATTTGAGTCTGTTTCCTCTCAAGGTTTCTTCCCAATACCAGCTCAGGGAGTTTTTCTTCACTACAGTCACCACTGGCTCGCTCATAAGGGATAAAAAATTATAAGGAACAAACTTATAGGCACTAAACTTATACATTATTTTATACAACTGATCTAGTCTTTATGAATACTCGGTTCTGATTGGCCAGAAGGAAGGTACGAAGTTTCAAGTGTAGTTTCGTAACACGGCAACAGATGGCAGCACAAGGAGGCACGCACAGTCATAAGGAGCACCGATCTTTATGTAAACATCATCCTGTTTACATCGAGAGCTGTGCAATAGGTGGTGTTCTGTCTACGTCTTTCACCTTTTTTATTGTTTATGATCTAATAACCAATCTTCTTTCCCTTTCATTTCTTTCTGTTTCATTTACATTTCTGCACATTTCAATCCTTTTCTCTCCTTTTCAATTAATTTATTTTCTTTTTCATTCCTTCACTTTCTTTTTCTCATTTCCTTTTTTTTTATATTTATTTATTTTTCCTATCATTAGTCAATTTCTATTCATTTAATTTCTTATCTCTTCTTTTAATTTTTCCTTCTCTTTAGGCTATTTCCTGACCTCTCCTTTCCTTTAAATTCTTTATTTATTTTTCTTACCTTTTCTGTTTTTATCCCTTTCTGTTTCCTTGCTTTCTTTGTCATTTCTTTATGTTTCCTTTAAAAAAAAATATTTTTCCATTTCTTTGTATTAGTTTCCTTTCCTTTTGCCCAGTTACATTAATTGCTTTTCCATTTTCCCATTTCATTTCCATTCCTTTCTTTTCTTTACTTCTTTAAATTTGTTTAATTGCTTTTTTTACTTCCCCTCTTCCCATTCTTTTGCGTTACTTTTCATTTACTCCTGCATCCTTTCCTTTCATTACAGACGTTTGCTTCAGTCTGTCTCTCTCTCCTGAATTAGTTCTGTTTCTCCCCCTGTCTATTAAAATCCTCGCAGTTTCTGTCCCAGCATGCTCTATTGTTTTCCTTTCCTTTCCTTTACTCCACTTTACTTTTCATTCCATTCCTTTCCTTTCCTCTACTTTCCATTCCTTTCCTTCCCTCCACTTTCCTTTTTTTCCTTTTACTTTCCATTCCATTTTATTCCTTTCCTTTCCTTTCCTCTACTTTCCATTCCTTTCCTTTCCTCTACTTTCTATTTCTTTCCTTCCCTTTCCTCTACTTTCCAT
>NC_139576.1:5642597-5655097 GCF_946808225.1 Silurus aristotelis
CTTCATCCTCAGCATTCTCCTACTGATATACCCTATGTCCCTCCTCTGCACATGGAGATTAAATGTCAATTGGATTAGAATTGCAAAATTCCAGAAATTTTTTATATCTGGAAACTTCCCATGGGAATTAACAGGAAAATATGGGCATAATCTGTGAATTTGCTAAATTGCAGTTTAGCTTATAACAGGGAAATGGAATGAAGTAAAAAAAAAACAACAACAACAACAATCTTGCAGGATAATCTAAAACAGCACATTCATCAATCACATGCACACAGTACACTTACTGCAGGGCGATTAAGGTCATAGTTAGGATTTGTCAGTTTATTACCAGACAATGTTTGTATATGATACAGTTTATATACATTTCCCCCCAAATTTCTAATTAATCCCCATAACTTTCCCTAAATTCTTATAAATTCCTGGTAAGTATCCAACTTGAAATATGTCCAAAATTCCCCAGATGAAGTTCCCAAGAAATGGTTCTAGAAATTTACCACAAAATTTCCCCCCTATCGCAACTCTACTCTGGGTGTTTATCTTTTTTTTTTCTTTTTTTTATTATTCAAAGAAAGTGGTGGCTTAATGGTAAATATGTTGGGATTTTGGCATATAAGATTGTGATTTCAAATCCCAGCTCCAGCAATGCTAAATCCTTAAGCAAGGCCCTTAACCTTCAAATGCTCAGTCGTATAAATGAATGTTAAGGGATAAGGGTGTCTCCCAAATGCTGTAGATTAAAATATATTTTTCCCCAGAGGCAAAATAAGGTGCTTTTACCTTACAGTGTCAGATGAGTTCAAACAAGACAATAAATGCACTAGAGAGTAAATGTTAATGAGACAGGATGTGGTCTAAGTTATAGAACTCTCATGGGTTGGTATCAGTTTGAAACACTGAATTGCATTTTTTATAGACTCATGTACATAAAATTCATCTATTCATGAATGATAACTACACAGAATATTGATGGAAAATATGGCCATGTTGGTGTCACATCTGCAGTGTTGTTAAACCTGTGGGCAGAGACTGTGGACTCAAATAGATAAAAATTTAACATGGCATTAACATGGGCCACTGTGCATTTGATCAGTGGGAAGGGGAAGAACAGACTCAAAGAGAAAACTCATGGCTAGCTGACAAGCCCATAATCCTACTGTATCCATCAGCATCTGCCCACATATAAAGTAATTCTAAATCTTAACCACGATTCAAGCCTCCATCTATACATCACACTCCATTTACTGAATCATCAATCTATCTTGTCTGCTCCATTTTTTAAAGTTTACCCTTCTGGTGTTCATCTTTCCAACTCTTTAAAAGATTCTATGTGAGTTGCCAATGAATGCACAGTGTTTATGCACCACTTTTGCTGATAATGAACTAAAGGCAGAGCTCAGACAGAAAGCCCATCCAAAAGACCCCTATTAGACCAAATTAGGACCTATTAATGCACTAGCCAGATTATATCTGCTTGGACTCAACCCTAACGCCAGACCATAAAACCGGGTTCATTTCAGTCCCAAAAAGAGGCATGAATCCATTTTGTGGGTTCGTCCCCAACAAAGGCTCAACTAAAATGGCAGTCAGATGCCTGGCAGTTAATGAATTGGCCGCACTTATGTATATAAAATATAGTATACGCATTTCAATAAATATACGCATTTCACTATAACTAATTTAAGCATTTCACTACATCTCATACCTTGTATGAATGTGTATGTGACTAATAACATTTTTTATTTTTTCTGTTAACATTAGTATTGATTTAATATTTAATAACTTTACTGCATTCTATGTAATCCAGCTGTTAGTTTGCCAGTCAGTGAACAATAGGCAAGCCAGCCAGGAGTGCATAAAAAAAGTTGTACACAGTTTTTGTCATTATTTAAAAAAAAATAAAGATCAAGAAGAATATTTAAGAACCAAAATGCAGTTCCAAAGATCTTTAAACTGAGATCAGACACCTTTTAATTGTTTCCCTTTTTTAAGACCCTTTTTTTATTAACAATCAAGAGGTGACATAAAAAACAGAAACAAACAAACGTAAATGAAAACAAACAGAAGCTAATGAATTCAAGTAAACAAAAACAGAAAATTATATTTATAATTTCCATTTCAAATTATATCAAAGTGAGTATGCAAGCGTGTACCTCTTTATTGTTCAATTACAGCCAATATGTCATGAGGTGAGCCAGCCAGGAGTGCCTGAAACAAGTGCTGAGCTTGACTGTTTTTACGCTTAAGCCCGATAAATTATTTAAGAAGCTGATCTGAATACTCGAATACTCGAACCCTTGAACATTTTATTATCATTTTACTAAGAAGCTTTACATTACAGCACAATATTTTTTTACAGAAAAAAAAAGACATATCTTGTAACCAAGGGTGCAGTATGGGCTATAACAAAAATATATACAGCATGAATAGAAAGAACAAAGAGCTTTGAATGCTCCAAATATAAATACAAGTATCCCAGAACATCACAGTGACCAGAGTGGTATACACCTCCTTCTAATTGTCCATGTATTTATTAATGCAAGTAGATTTATTTCTTTAACAATCGCAAGCCGCCCAGGAGAGCATATGATAAAGCCAGAGCATAAAACACAGAGGGACTTTATTGGCAGTTTGAATTGTTAATAAAATATTTAGAACAATGACCATTCGAGGCTCAGAGTGTCAATACACACGGTTTTATTTATTTATATTTTACAACCCGCATGCTAGTTAAAATTTAATTCGTCTGCTCGATAGTGTATCATGGTGGTCATGCTGCTCCGTTCATCTTTGTACTGTGTCTGTAATTATTACGGCTAAAGGAATGCAATGGTTTCTGCATACAAAAGTGTTTTGTTTTTGTTTTTTTTGTTTTTTTTTTAAGAAATACAGCTTTTTTTTTTGCACTACTTATTCCTTACACCAGCCAAGGGGTAGTGTGAGTAATGGGTGAGTGTGTGAGACAGGCTCATCTGGGCTCCTTAATTCAATTCCACAACAGCTAAAGCAGGCTCATATGCTAATTAAACCTCAGGACATTACACTTCTCAGTATCTGTTGTGACGCTGTTTTCAGGAGTGTGCACACGCTAATTAGGATCAGTATACTGAAGAAAGAGAGCGAGTGAGAGAGAGCGAGCGAGAGAGAGAGAGAAAGAGAGAGAGAGAGTCAAAGACCATAACTGAGGTGTCAGTGTTTATGCACTTGAGAACACTGATTCATTTATTAGCATGGCTCAGCTTTCATCCGTGTCAAGCCCTTTGATCATTCAATCACTTCATCAGTGGAGAGCTGCAGAAGATTTTCCCAACACCAGTGTCCTGATGCTCTACATCTGCTTGGAGCTTCTTGCACTTCTGACTTATCTTCTGCTGCTGTAGGGGCTCCTACATGGATACACCATGGGTTTTGACTGCTGAAAATCTGTTTAATCCAAACGCTCATCGAGTGATCTGAATGCAGGAATGAAATTTTGCTGAAGTTTTAAACTTAACGGATTATTACAGTGTATAAAATATATATCCTGTTATATCCTTGCGTTCATGCAGCTACAGCCAGCCAGTTCCTCATTATCGGACATTAACAGACATCATCGTCGTCATCTTTATCCCTACCATAACCACCATCATCATCACCACCATCATAACTATCATCATCATCAATACCATAACCGCCATCATTGTCATATTCATCGTCTGATCATCATCAACATCATAACTTTTGGCATTTTTTCATCATCCACCATCACTACCAAAAATGTCACAATCATCACCACCACCATCATAATCATTATTATAGCATTACTACAGCTATCATCATCATCATTATCATCATCACCATCATCATAATCATCATCATTATTAATATAATTACCATTATCATAATCATCATTACCATTATCATAATCATCATCAGCAACCATCATCACCACCATAACTGCCATCATCATCATCGGTCATCATCATCATCATCATAACTATCATCACTTTAATGCTTCTTATCACTACCATAACCACCATCATAATTATCAGTGTTGCCTTCATCGCCATCATTAACACCATCATCATCATCAATACAATAACCACATCATGATCATCAGAATCACCATCATAATCATCATTATAGCATTAGTATAGCTATCATCATTAATATCATCATCATCACCATCATCATATTCATCATCATCATCATCATCACTATGATAACCACCATCATGATCATCAGAATCACTATCATAATCATCATTATAGCATTAGTATAGCTATCATCATTAATATCATCATCATCACCATCATCATATTCATCATCATCATCACTATGATAACCACCATCATGATCATCAGAATCACTATCATAATCATCATTATAGCATCACTATGGCTATCATTATTATTATTATCATCATCACCATCATCATACTCATCATCATCATTAATATCATCAGCTTAATCATTATCATACACTTCTCCACAAACAAAACCTCCTCCATCATCCATGTTGTTACTGGTGTCTTTTAAACATCATTTAAAAAACTGATCCATAAAGTAATTTCCCCTTTTGAATGTTTGCAGTGGGAAAAAACATGGCAGCTCCTTCCAGTCAGAGCACACTTACAGTTACAGCCCTGAGGGGGCTTTTACTGTTCGACTATAGTGAACATTATGCAACTCTTTGGATTAAAACTGCAGCTCAGCAAACGACAGCAGACAACAGTGTGTAACTTAGCAACAAGCCGACCAGTGGTTGATATCAGAGCTGATGAAGTCATTTCACAACGTTCGGCCAGGACCAAGGTGTTAGATGAAAACCTCGTAACTTGACACGACACAAACCTGATTAGAATGGCAGAAGTGTACACGTGCGATTATTTAATACAAACAAGACACAGGACACAAGTGAGACCGAGTTCAGTTGTCTCGGTGTTCGAATGCGCATTTTTTCCTGTGTTTTTGCTGTTTCTACGCCCAACTTTTGATCTCTCTTTTTTATCAGCATTGCTGGACACTGAAACAGGGCGCACTGATTTGTCTGATCACCATCTGGCTCCGCCCTCCACTCACAAACCGCTCGTCCATACGCCCGCCACCAGATACATATATATACTGTACAGTTTATACACCATGGTAGTGTAAATCGCTCTGTTTTGCTAAACTATGTACTAAAATGTTTTAAATCATTAACAAATTACAGTTTACTTCCCCAAACTGATCACTATTCTTTAAGACTCCTTGATGAACTACGCCATGTCTCGACTTATTTCCAAGTTACGATGCATTAGAACATGCTCACGTTTGTACACACACTGGAAATTTGTTGCTTATTGTAGCTAAGCCGAAGCAGCTTGTCTTTCCCCTGCAACCCTGACAATTCACTGCTCCTGTATGGTAAAGAGATACACAGCTGTGCAGTATTTGTAAAAAAAAAACAAAAAGAGCCGAATGAGGTTCAGCTGGTCTTAATATCCTGAGTGCGTACTATACGCTATGAAGAACCGTTTTGTGTGGGTGTACGCGAGGCAGGTTGTGGTTTTAGTGTAAGAACTTCACTCCCACTGGATCAAACACTGGAGCTGCACATAGGGGTGCTTGACAAAGCTTTAAGTTACAGCAATGGTGAATTTTCATCGGCTCAACTAATTGAAGCCTCTAGACTGCGATTGTCTAAAGAGTACAATTAGCCCTGGACATAAACACTTTAGGAGTTGTTTTTCGAAAGGTTTGACAAGAAAATGGGCATCAGTATCGTACCAAAGAAAGAATTCTGCCATCCTTGTCAACTGATAATCAAAAAAAAATTTTTGGGACATTAAATGACTAAATTTAAGTGTTGTGGCTAAAAAAACTAAACAAATGCAAGCTAATTGGGAACCAAAGCCAGCTGCTAGCATTAGCATGGCAATGCTAATTGCTGGATTTCATGCTCTGCCAGCTTCCATTATATATTAGCTGTCATCCTAGGGAAGGAGGGAATGCCAGGACACAATGAAAGAGGACAGCTGACCAGCTGGGTGGAGAGCAGCCTACTGGGGTTTTACTGTGTGTGTGTGTGTGTGTGTGTGTGTGTGTGTGTGTGTGTGTGTGTGTGTGTGTGTGTGTGTGTGTGTGTCCAATTGTGATCCGCCTTAACAACAGATGGCCAAGAGCTTCACAGTCAGAAGCTCTCAGTAGGCGGTCAGTCTTTGAAACCTCCCACTAAGCCTCAAAGTGACCAGCGGCACCTGTCCCTTCGGATTAGTGGAACCAAAATGCACCACCACAACACCAGGATGTGGTTGTAAACACCCTCGAGTCCGAGTAAAGGACGATGATTTAAAAAAAAAAAAAACACACACACACACACACACAAAACTTTCTAATCAGAAATTCTCTAACAAGCAGCAACATTCTCCAACATCCTTGAAACAAACATCTAGAGAGGTTGTCCAACAAATAGCTACCAATCACATTAATAACTGCTATCAAATAACAACAAAAACCACCAAAGACTGTGCAAAAACACACACGTGCTGTTGTTTCGGCAAGCACATATATCATGATTGGATTGCTGTACATACTGTAAGGTTAGCATGACTAGCATGCTAAGCAGCAGGCCCAAAGATAATAATGCTGTATAAGATTACCATGTCCAATCATGCTAATTTTGTTTGGGGGAGGTGGTTGCTCAGTGGTCAGGGGTTCAAGCCCCGTTATCTCTAAGTTGCTGTTGCCATGCTTGGGGACCTTCAGCAAGGTGCTTAACCCTCTGTGCTCCAGGGGTGTTGTACCATGGCTGATCCTGCGCTCTGACCCCAGCTTCTGAACAAGCTGGGATATCCGAAGAAAGAATTTCACTGTGCTGTAATATGTATGTGATGAGTAAAAAGCATTTTTCCTACCACAAATTATATGAGATATCTTTGGATGTTGTAGCATGACATGTGTTGTTCAAATTAATGTTAATGTTGAATGTTCGAATGCTTACACTCTTGTTCATGAATGAGCACAAATCTCCAAAATAAAAATACACTTCAAGATCTAGTAAAACATCTTCCCAGAATAGTGGAAGTTATTATATAGAAAATGGGACTTAATGTAGAATTGGATGTTTAAAATGTCTGATGATCAGGTGTCCACAAACATTTGTCTTTGTAAAGACTCTTAATTAATCAACAATGAGCAGCACTCAAACCAGAAAATAACCACACATCATTAAGACCATTAGACAGCACATAAACACCGGCTTTCTTTAAACTGCATAGACAATTTCCAGCCACTTTATTAGGAACACTTGCCCATTTATGTAGTTGGCTTCTTCTAGTTTTCAATCTTGTGGTGGTGGCAGCACAATACATAACCTCATGTCGATATGGACCAAACATCAAACATGAGAATGAGAGAAAAATAAAATAGTTTTCCAGTTTTCTCTTGGGATCTCTCTAGAGATGAACCAGGATGGTGCGGAAAAAACAAAAAAAAAAAAATAAACATTGAGGTGAAATCATGTAATCACATTTTACAACGGCAAAAAAACATGGACAGAATATCAAACCACACTGAGGTGGATGAACTTCAATGGCAGGAGACCACATCAGGTTCCACTCCTATCAGCCAAGAACAGGAATCTAATTGTATTATGGGTAGAGATCGACCGATTTTACAGAATTTTACAGATATTGATAACTAGGTTGGATCGTACTTGCCGATAAAAATGTATACTGGATCAAAAAACATAGTAAAATAGTACTGAACTTTATTACAAAAAAGGTACTGAATTATGAAAATGTGCTAAAAGAATAAAATATGAATGTATTAATGAATGAATATAATTTAATAATGAATCAATTATAAATAATACATTTAATATAGCGCTCTCCGTGCAGCGTGCAGTCTCACGTCTAGAGGCTGATTTCGAAATGACTGGAAGCTGAAAAATCAATGTTTTTTTTGTTTTGTTTGTTTTTGCCAATAGCCGATAGTTTAATCAATCAACTATCTGTGGCAAAGCTGATGAATTGGTCGACCTCTAATTATGGATAGAGACTCCCTCTAACCAATAAGCTGAAGAATAGAGGTCAATCGATTTTTTTTTTTGCATTTCTTTGGTCCCCTATTTTTTATTTTTAATGAATTAAAGTCAATCCCACATCAACATGGAACAACGACATAGGAATGTAAATGTATGCATATAAAATTAGTTTTTGTAAAAGCCTCACTTCCTGACCTCCAGATAATAAATAATTTAAAACAATTCACACCATTGCATGTGATTGGATTAAAATACAGCTGAGAATCTGCTACAAAAAGCTCTGTGGAACATGTTTTTATGAAACGGTTGAGTCACTGCACTGCAGTAATTTTTTTCTTTGTAATACACACAGGCTACACTGATTGGCTTGGTTCAGTCCGATTTAATGCCCTGACGTGCATCTGAACTGTTCTCCTCCTGCACGTCAGCAATAAAGATCGTGACAGGCGAATACAGAGAACAAAACAGCAGACACCAAAGGTTCAAAGTGTTCTTGTAGGCCTGAAGATATAAAGATCAGGATGATAACCAGCCCAAGAAGTGTGTGTGTGTTTGTGTTAAGGAGAGAGAAAATGTGACGGCTTCCTAAGAAAGAGAGAGTGTGTACTCGGCGTATCGCTGGTGAGGGTGAGACAGGGGAACAGTTCCTGAACAACTCAAGAACTTTGATGATGGATTTTAAATGTAATTAACATCATTAATCTGCTACAATGACTCAGGACCACAGGTTGCATGAACAGTTTTGCATTTATAACTAAACATTGATGGAACTGTAGATGAATGGACATTTGGTGTTGAAGATGAGGATAGGTTCTTATTTAAGCCTGGTTCCTCTCAAGTTTTCTTCCTCGTGTCACCACAGTCACCAAGTTTATCATTAGGGATAAACTTACAATTATAAAAAACAAACTTATAGGCACTAAACTTGTACATTCTTTTATACAATTTTATAATCTATTTATCTCTGTATTTTCTTATTTACTTTACTGTATTTATTCTTATTTTTCTACAACATTTTGTATATAATTACTGTAAACCTTATACTTTTGTTCCCTTTCAGGAACCCGAGCTGCGTTGGAACGCTTTGGGAATGCGACTGCGTTGTCCATGCTCTCAGTAATGAGTCCAATCAGTCAAAATTGAAGACAGGTTGTCACCAGCAGGGTGACGTCACGACCAGGGAGTATAAAGCGCACCTGTAGAGAAGACTGCTTCAGCTTCTGTTTGTTCATGAAGCGCTCTGTGTGAAATTTAATGTTTGTCTGTCTGTTTTGTCATAGAGAATCAAGGCATCCGAGAATACCAAGCACACATTTGGGCCGTGTGATTCTTCCTGTCCTCGTTTCATTACGAGAAGGGATACACACAGCCTGTGTGTGGTTTGCTCGATATAGCTTGGCCGGCCAGTGAGCATAAAGCCCGGCAAGCTCGATGAGCGTTTTTTGCTCCCGGCGTCACAGCCTCCACGTCGGGGCTTGACATTTTTCCCTGACCTGCACACCGAGGTCCTTGGCGCGGCCTTTCTTGTCCCGCCCCTTCAGTCCCAAGACTGCGGTTTATTCCAACGTCTCTGGGCTTAGGGATTATGGTTATAGTGTCATGCCACGGGTTGAAGAAACGCTAGCACGCTATCTCTCCCCGGGTGTGGCATCTTTCCTAAAACCCCCAACATTACCCACCAAGCCCCTGAGCACACCTGGGTCAAGCTCTGTGAGGTGACAGATCTGAGGACTGTCATCTCCGAGAAGAGGGCTATGGCCAAAAAGGACCTGACCTGACCTGTGGTGGGATGACCAGGGGGCGTGTAGCACCGCTTTTCTCGGTGACCGTTTCACCCTGGCCCCTTCAGGGACCCTGCCACGAACGTGCTTCAGGGCACGGTCAGCTTCACCAAGCTTCCTCCTTCGGTTCTGCCCGGCATTGTTGCAGACCAGGATGTCTCCTTTTTAGAGCCGCGTCTGGAAACTGCCCCGGCTCTGGACACAGAGATCTAGGGTGGGTTGGGTCATATTCTAAATCTACATCAGCTGAACTGCTCTTTGATGAGGCTCCGGTTTAGGATGCTAACCCTCAAGCAGGTCGTGTCTCAAATCAAATCCGAGGATTGGTTTGTCACAGTAGATCTGAAGGATGTGTACTTTCACGTACCCATCTTCCCTTCTCACAGGAAGTTCATGTTTGCTTTTGGGGTCAAATTAAATTGAATGGAACTGAATTGAATAAAATTAATTTGTAAAACCTTTTATAACGGACATTGTCCTAAAGCAGCTTTGCAGTAAATAAACAGATGTAGATAAATTCATATAATAGTCCCTATAATTTTATTTCTAATTATTACACCAGTGGGGATGGTCCAGAAAAAAAAATCACTCAAGCCACTATGAAAAAGAAACCTTGAGAGAACCCAGACACAATACACATGTACCATGAATTACTTGCCAGGTGCTGCGTCCTCAGGAAAACACCAATCTCCTGGGCATCGAATGACATACGCAATGTGAAAAACAAGTTGTTTTCTCTGCTGCACATAAAAGCACAAAGAATTATATTAATAAAAGAAAATACACGGTGAGTCACGTCGTGTTTTCTGTGGTTGATTGCGATGATGCAAGATGAATGCAAATGCACCAAGGTTTGACAAAATCAAGCGAGTCTGAACTCAGACCAATGCTCTTCAGGAATTGCCTGGAACAACTGCACTCGGATTTTGTCTTATAATCAAGGGCTCAAGGGCCCACCAGTGAGAGCTTAGTGGTGGTGGGATTTGAAATCACTATCTTCTGATCAGACGTCAACATCCGAGCTATCCCTTATTATTTGTAAAGCTCTTTGCATTGTCCCAAAGCAGCTTTATATAAATTCAATTATAGCATTATAATTATGTACAGCATTTTCAACATTGCACATTGTCTTAAAGCAGCTGTGCAGAGATAATGAGGTTATAAAGTAAAATAAAAGAGTTTACAAGTTTCGGGACTAATGAGTGAGCCAGTGGCAACTGTGTCAAAGAAATGCTTCCTGAGATGGCATGAGGAAGAAACCTTGAGAGGAACCAGATGCAAAAGGGAACCTGTCCTCATCTGGGTGACACTCAATGTCTATTCATTACAGTTCCAACATTGTGAGATTATCAAGTGTCCATTTATGGACACTAGAATGCAAAAGTGTTAATAGCAATTGGAGCCCAAAACCATTGTAGCAAAGGCAGTGGTAGAAGAAGAATAGATTAGAATCGCCTTTATTTGTCACATATACATTATAGCACTCTCTTTTCTCATATCCCAGCTTGTTTAGAAGATGGGGTCAGAGCGCAGGGTCATCCATGATATGGTGCCCTTGGAGCACAGAGGGTTACGGCGTTGCTCAGGGGCCCAAAAGTGGCAGCTTGGTGATACTAGGACTTGAACCCCCAACCAGTAACCAGAGCCTTAGCCAATGAGCTACTATTCCTCTAAGTGGTTAAGGGATTGGACTCTGGATTGGATGCTCACAAGTTCGAATCCAAGCACCACCAAGCTGCCACTGCTGGGCTCTTGAGCAAAGACCCCTGATCTTAAATTCCAACTGCTAAGTTAAAAGTGGATCTGAATAAAGGCATTGCCCGAATACCATTAATGTAAATGTAGTAACCAGAAGTAGGGTGTAAGAATGAATAAAGCAGGATTGTAAAATAACACTGGTTAGTAGGTGGTAATTTAATGGTTAAGGCATTGGACTTTGGATTTGATGGTCATGAGTTCAAATCCCAGGCCCCTAAGCAAAGGCCCTTAACTCCATATCTGCACAGTTTTAAGTAACAGCATCTGCCAATTGTTATTAATGTAAAATATATAATAGTTTTTATAAAGAGAGTTTTTCCCTCACCACCATCACCTCCGACATCTTCATCCAGAATCTAATCCAGATTTCTACATTTGGGTGAATATGTGATTGGGAACATTTCTAGATTAAAATTAACAGACAATTACAGTTGTAGTCAGCAAATAAAAGTTAGACAGGAAGTTAAAACTTGGCAGAAAAGCTCCGTCCTCAGAATGGCATCAAGTCTGCCTGACAGATGTCGACAGATGTGAGTGAGGGAGATGCTCTCTGATCTTTGATTGCACAAAAAAAGAAAAGACCGACTCAGGAACTCTGATTCTCTGACATATGAGCTTTAAATTTGTCAAATAAACACACACACACACACACACACACACACACACACACACACACACACACACACACACACACACACACACACATACACACACACACACACACACACACAAGGAACACTGGTTCTTCACTGAAGTGTCATTCACTCTTGCTCTCTTTTCTCGCTCTTTTTTTTTTCTTCTTTCTTCTCCTCTTTCTTTTCTTTCTGCCATTTCTCTTTTTCACTTTCTCTCTCTCTCTCTCTCTCTCTCTCTCTCTCTCTCTCTCTCTCTCTCTCTCTCTCTCTCTCTCTCTCTCTATTTCCTTATCCTACTCATGTAAAGAAGACAGGAAATTCC
>NC_139576.1:5660097-5672597 GCF_946808225.1 Silurus aristotelis
ACCGGATGAGTGACTGAGAAACATCTACAAAACACAAATTTACAAAATAAGCTGCTAATTAAGGGTTATTAATGCCAGAGTCTGTCAAACGACAAACCTAACGAGGCATGCGGTAAATTCTTGGCTGAGGAACAATCAAGTGAGTGCTGTGAAGGCTCAGGCACGTCGGAGGGAGTCTCTGTCTGCCAGAGCTGAATCCAAACTTGTGCACCCTTTCGACTTATACTACAAAACACCAACTTTCCAAAATATCTCTTCTGCTTCCTTCCAGACGTCCAACACGAGGAGTAATAAACAAGCGGGCATAGACCTCAGCATGTTCCCATGAAACACATTGTTATATTCACGCTGCCAGAAGATTGTTGGGAGCCTCTGTTAACATTCCGCTGAGGCTTGGATATAATTGTTGGGGTGAGTGAAGTCATGAAGGAGGCTTTAACACTCAGCCACAGAAGTCTAGGGTGTAGTGTGTTACAAATCACAGATGAGCTGGAAATTTCGCAGCTTTATACAAACCTGCATTGAACCAAATCACAGACACGCAACCAGCTTGACATGTGAATGTTTAAAGAACAAGGATTTCAGGAAATTCTGAGAAGTGCTTCATCCTGGTCAGGGTGACGGTGGATCTTTGGGGTCTACCAATGAAAAGTGAACATTAGGCAGGAATACAGTTCTGAATGGGAAGCCAGTTTAATACAAGGCACTATTCAAACACTAAGATTTTACACCTAGGGGCAATATAGCACACACAGTGTCTTTGTTTGTTTAAAATGAGAAGAAACCAATGACCCCCAGAAGACCCCACATGGACAGGAGACAGGACAACTTTCAAAACACCACCATTATCAATCAATCTTTAAAACCTTGGCGTACACTTATGAAAACCCCCCCAAAAAAACCAAGCTTAACGCATTAAACACCAGGGACAATCGATACTCATCATCAAACATTAACATACAACCGGTATTACTCCATCAATCACTAAAACACAGCATACATGCTTTAATAATATGCTGAATATCATTAACAATCTCTCTGCCAATATATATTAATTATATATTAACTATACAAAATTATACATACATTTACGGTATTCGGTAGACGCCCATATCCAGAGAGATTTACATTGATCTCAATCATACAGCTAAGCAGCTATGAAGTTAAGGGCCCTACTCAGGGGCCCAGGAGTGCCAGCTTGGTGTCACTGGAAGGTGGTAGCTTAGTAGTAATACCCTCTGTTTTGGGAAGTGGTACCTCAGATGAAAAGATGCTGGACTTTTGATTGAAAAGGTGATGGGTTCAAATCCCCTGAGCTTGGTGAGGTGGGATTTAAACTTACGACCTTCGATTTTTTTAATCAATTCAATTAATATTTTTTTTAATGCTGGAATGAAAAAACAGCTATTAAATCCACATGAATATTGTGCAGTTTGCTCAAATGCGGAATTCGAGCTCTGAATAGTGCGTTCTCTGACCAACCAGTCAAAGGATGTGAAAATTCGACCATTACTAGACGCCTGCTAGATGGCTCCAGTGGCTCCAGCTCGCAATCTGATTGGTTAAAGCACCAGCTTCTCACTAGGGATTTGTACTCATAACCTTTGGAGCCAACGTCTTCCAGAGAGTTAATCTCTAAGCTTTCACCGCCCTCAACCCACCCAAAGTCCGTCACTAAAACAAGCCAATACGGGTGTCCTATAAGACACGACACACATACACACACACATAACTGGCAATATCATTATATCCATCAAATGGCTTGATCTTCACTCAGCGTGACATTCGATTTTAATTATTCATTCGAAAAATCGACTTGGGACTGGATAATGATCGAGGGGAACAATGCAAGCGCTCTGGAGATCTAAAGCTGTGTAATTATAATCAAATTAAATGTGGATTTATCGTTTCAGACAAAAAAATCTCTTATGACGATCAGGTTTCATCCTCACATCAACACACTCGCTTCAGCGAAGCTTTAAAAATAAATAAACCACTCTTCAGGCAGAGTAGTGTGTTTAGATTTTTTCCACCGGCTGCTGTGTGTGTGCGTTTGCATGTGTATGTACGTGTGTTTGTGTGTGTGTGTGTGTGTGTGTGTGTGTGTGTGTGTTTTGGACTGGTTTTGGCCTATTGACATGCTGACTAACTCGTTCCACTCTCTGGGCCTCTTACTGCCTTCATGAAGAGGTTCTTCTGCCCAGAGCCGTGGGTGGCTAAACCTCTGTTACCACAGCAACACACCCGGAGTCAGTTTCCATAGCAACGAAGAACAGCATCGGAAAGGCCTTCCCTTCAGGGACTGGATGGAAATGAAAGATTTAGATAAAAAAAAAAAAACAAGCATAACAAGAGGTCGTTTTCTTTTGAATGGTGGGGGAAAGGAGACTGAGATATAGAGAGAGATAAAGAGAAAGAAATTAAATGATAAATAAAAGGGAGAAGGGGAAAATATCAACTGAAAGAAAGAAAGAAAGAAAGAAAGAAAGAAAGAAAGAAAGAAAGAAAGAAAGAAAGAAAGAAAGAAAGAAAGAAAGAAAGAAAGAAAGAAAGAAAGAAAGAAAGAACACACAAACACTGCTGCAGTGAAAAAAAGGTTTCTGATCGTATCTCTGTGGTGTGAACAGTCTCTCCTGTCTCGTCTGTCTCCTACGCTTATTTACACTACAGTGTGTGTAGTAGCACTGTATACAAAACCTTCACACTCTATAGCCAGACACTGAGAAGCACACACACACACACACACACACACACACACACACCCTAGCGCTTGACTTTGTCACAGTCTTTTTGATCGGTAAAACCTCAGGTTTTCCCTGATTTTTTGTGTATTTCTTCCGTGCATTACAGTTTTTCCTGGGGATTTAAAATGAAGGCAAATGGTGTGTTATTTTGTGCAAATTCTACAGAAAAGAAAACATAAATGTATAAATAGTGTTTTGGCCAACTTTTCCTCACAATGTCCAGCTTTCCTAAAAAGTCTATCTTGTAAATGTCATTGTAAGTATAATCGTTGAAATAAATTTCTTCTCTTCTGTCAGCCATTGTGGAATAAAAAAGTTATTAAATACCATCCAATCAAAAGATGTGAACATGTAAACAAGATGTCGCATTACTGGATGCTTTCTAGATGCCCCTGGTGCCACCAACTCAAAATCTGATCTACATCTAGATGAAAATTCGAACATAAAGAGACAAGAAAAGCTATAAAATAAAGAGAATAAACTATTGGGAATAATTTAACACATATTCATTGACAAAAAATATGAAAACAAAAAAATGACGAAGACACAGAAAAAAGGTATAATGAGAATAAGAAAGAAAGAAAGAAAGAAAGAAAGAAAGAAAGAAAGAAAGAAAGAAAGAAAGAAAGAAAGAAAGAAAGAAAGAAAGAAAGAAAGAAAATTTGTAAAAAAAAAAAAAAAAAAAAAAAAAAAACTGAAAGAGAAGAATAAACTAAATAAAAAAGTAAATAAATACCTAAGTAGTATACTATATAATGTATTTACATATGCAAATGCTGCTACAATCAAACTGAGATGCTAGCTCACACTCAAATATTAGCCAATGACTTGTTTTGTTAAAAGCAAAAAATGACCCTAATCATATGCAAAGTACTTATAAGGATATTGCATGGAAATGAAGCGGCAAATTCAATGTGTATTCGGTGAAGACCGATGGTCCAGAATGAGTTTGTCCTTCCTTAAGGTCTCATCTGTCCCAGAGAAAACTGAAAGCTAGCATGTTGTGTTTGCAGACGTATTTTGCGGTCAAGAGTCAGTTTTCATTTGACCCAGGGTGTTTCAGATAAGCTCCACTCAACTCTATTTTTCTCTCACTCTCTCGCTTTCTTCCACTTTTCTTTTCTCTTCAGGTCTCTGGAACACACATGTTAATGGCCATAGCCAGGAAAACACACTCAGCATGTCACAGCCCCACTGGCAGAACAACGTGAAATGGCTTTACCAGGATACAAAACAAATGGGCTCGCTTTGAATCTCAAAGCCCTGTAAGCGCTTTAGGGTACAAGATCTTTTTTCTTCCAAGCTTTGAAGCCCCACACTAAAAAGACTTTTTGTTTCTGGTAACCGTGAAAAAAACTGGAAGACTTTGTCTGTTCTAGACTGTTAAGCTTTGGGGGTTTTGAGGAAAAAGGCCATGAGAAAGGACACCTGACCATATGTGGTTCTTCCCCTGTTACTGTTACCACAAAACTGAGAAAACACAATTTTAATAAAAACATCTTTGGATATGGTAGCATTACATTTTTCATTCACTTGAACTAGGAGAATCTGTTCCAGCATGGCAATGCTCCTGTGCTCCATGCTTTACATAAAAAGTTGGAATGGAAGAGCTCTTGCACACCTTTGGGATTAATGTGAACAGTGACTGCACCCCACTGGACCCCATGTATTTTGCGTATCATCCAAACGTTTTTATGGACAATGCCGTCGCCACGACTCTCTCTCACCAACCATAATGACACATACATACGAATGCTGTGTATACACTTCAGTTCAGCATTCAACACAATCATTCCTCAACACCTGATTTTCATCAGGAACTGTTAGCATTTAAAGTTAGGTAGGTGTTTTCAGCTGTGAGTCCCAAAATCTGGGCTGGGTGGGGTGAGGAGGGGCGAACCAGACATAGTCTGAGGTAAATGTTTGTAGGAATCTGATTTTTCCTGATATCTTAAATCAATTTTAAATATAACTTATAAGACATGTTGCTTTTAAACCATTACTTTTCTGGATTGCTACATTACTGATTCCATGTATTTATATATGAAGAAACCGAAATTTCAATTCAGGAAATTTATTTTCACAGTACTTCATAATCTATAACTTTCTATAACTTATTATCTTTTTGAGCAATATCAACTTTGAATCATGGACAGTAAAGCTCAAAGTGTCTTCTTTTTAAAGATGTATATGTAGCCCACTTTTATCAGGAACTGTTAACATTTAAAGTTAGGTAGGGCATTTCAGCTGTGAGTCCCAAAATCTGTGCCGAAAGCTAACAGGTTAAGAAGCTGAGCCAACTGGGCCTGAACACTTCCCTCTGCAACTGGATCGATCTCTCTATCTCTTTATCTCTCTATCTATCTCCTGCACAACATTAAGAAAATCTTAACTCCAAAGCAATTGCATCACAAATGAATGGTTAGCGATTGTTGCTTCATTATGAGAACTTGGGTTTAGAATATAAATGGTGCTGATCTGTGACCAGTTCATTTTGTCCAAAAATAAAACTTAAGTCCTCCAAAAAGGTACTAATGTGATTTTGTGCACCATAACAATAACAGAACTATGATAGCATGCTAAGCAGTACTAGCAAATATAGACTAACTATCGAGCCTAGCCTAAGTGGACTGTCATATCAACAAACTTGTAGTAATATAGACAAATATGTCCTCCATGTTTTCTTTTTGAGAGATAAAAGATTTGAAGTGTTTTTTAAATGCAGACACATTACTCTCACTTTACAGCTATTTCGAATCAGATCAAGTGTAAAATCCTTATGCACGTTTAAGCAAAAATAATGTCCGAGAACTCTGCTTGTTGGACAAAAGTTTGTGGACACCTGACAATAAGAATGGTATATAGTTGTTATACATCCTATTCCACATTTAGTCCCCATTTAATGTTATAATAACCTCCACCGGAGTTTGCTTTGTGCACATGGGCATTGTGCAGCATCCTAAGACAATTGTGTGCCTCCAACTTTGTGCTAAAAGTATGGGAAAGAACCACATATGGTTGGAAGAGTCAGATGTCCCAAGACATTTGTCCATATCATGTCAATTACACATCAAACTGTGTAAGAGTCCATAGTGTTTAAAACCATTTTTACACAATATCTGTTCATTCCTTCTAAAACCGGTTCGATTCAACGACAGACTCTGAGCGAGAAGATGCGATAAACCACAAAAAATATCCAAATGCAACGGTTTAGCGATCGTACGATATTAAAAACTTTAAATAGAGCAAGATATGGCACAGGCAGAAGGCCGTGTAGAGGATACGTAAGCCAAATGGAATGTAGATTATATCTGTGGTAAATCTTACTAATCCCATTGTACTGCAATCTTTTGAATCTCCCCAGACTTGCATTTTAACCCCGAGACGCAAAGACTTCGAGGTTTTTTTCCCCACATATTTTTTTTTTCTCTTCCTCTTTCGTCTGATTCTGCTTCGAAAAGATGTTTTCTACAGCATTGATGGGCATTTGTCCAATACGTAACTGGTTCTTATGGAGTCTATGAAATTACAGTATAAACATGCACATCAATCTGGGATCGCACAAACATGTGGCGTTTGTCTATCCGCCCATAGACCGCATTGTTCTATCTGCCCTGGAACTGCCTCCCATTTCTAAGTCTGTCTCTGAACATGCTTAGTCAGCAATGGTTAAATATAGGAGCTGGCAGACTACTTCCCTAAGCTTTTCTCTCCTTAAAGCGTTTTTGGTCTGACAGCGAGTGAAGAAACGTGGCTGATTCACTTGCAACAGAAGGTCTCTTTTTCCCTATGGAGGAAAATACGTAAAGGCAAATTAAAGAGGAAGAGCGATTCACGAGCAAAAAACTTCCTCAAGAACTTGAGGAATTACTGACCATCAGAGGAGGAAAGTAATGAAGCACAAATCATTTGTTTCTGTACTTAAGTAGATTTTTTTGGTATCAGTATTTTGCTTCACTGTTTATTTTTTAGACAACCGTATTTACCAAGCAATAGTTTAAAAGGCAGCACATTTATTTAAAATGGTGATAAAACGGACCACACACTTACTGGGCTTTCAACGATTTGTAAGTACATCTTTCAGCCAATCACAAGTGAGTATTCAGATAGACCATCCATCCATTATAATAGAGTTCTGGAACCTGATTGGTCAAAAGGCGTTGATTCATTTTCAATAACAGCATGACTTTGGTCAAATTACTGAATCAGCTTTCTCATTTTAAAACTTTTCAGTTCCTGTGAGGTGGTATTTAAAATTCAGCTTGAAACTGGGCAGATCTGCCACTGGGCAGTGGTTTGACATGACATATGTTTGACAAACAGCCCTGTTGCTACGAGTTGTTTGAGGTGTTTTGACATCACTGGAAGACGATGAGAGATCAGGAAGACCCTTAAACCCCTGGAAATGTCAAAACCAACTTTTGCAACTTCTGCATGATGATCATAGGAGAACAATCCACATGATCTTACTTCAGTGCCCAACCTACTAGCCGAATTTAGCTCCTGCGGATCCCAAAGATGAAGATTCAGCTTAAAACTCACTGTTTGACACCATTGCGGAGATCCAGCGCTAACCGCTTGGGGTGCTTGACACGCTTCGAAAAGAAGACTTCCAGGACACATTCCAGATGTGGCAGGAACTCCGGGTGCTCTGTATTGCTGTGTACTACTTTTTGAAGGTGAAGGTTAGCTAGTTTGAATGGAAAGAGTTTTAGGACGGTTTCCACAATGGGAGAATCTTTAAGACAGAAGCTTTGAGCATGTAGCAAACTGTGGGATTATGAGTAAAACATTTGGATGGAAAAATAATCAGCTCGGGGATTGTATTCTATGAGGGGCATTTAAATCGAAGTGGGACTTTTCATTTTACAGATTATTAAAAATGTATGCTAGCGTGGCGGTTCTCACGCAGTAGTAAGTGGCTAGTGTCTATTATTAGTGATAGGTGCTTCACATGTCACAGGTCAGTCCAAAGACCGTTAATCAAGATGGCAGACAACAGTGTTAGTGCACGGATAGAACTTGTGTGGTGTGGTGATGTAGTCTCTTGTGAACTAAGGCCTACAAACCTCACATATCTACAGACTTCAAGCACAGCATGATTATGAGACGCTCAGCCGCAGTAGGACATGTTCAATGGTGTAAACGTTTCAAACATGGTCATCAGTGACGATCCAGCTAGTGGTGGTTCCCTGGTGATGAAGAGAAGCAGGCTGTCCTAGGATGGATCAGGTGTACTGACAAATCTTTTTATGCCAATCTTTACAGGTAATTGAGAAAGATTGAGAAGGATCCTTAAGCATTATGGGGGCTTTTTATTTGGAAAGAGGAAACGCAGATATGATTGATCCATATCTCTGACAGGAAGGCGGAAATCAATCCAGACACATTCCCCTTGGAAACCGAAAAGGCCAGATTGTGAATGATGGGCATCTGACTAATAGCCTGCATATGAAGAGATAAAGTCTGACGAGAAAGAGAATAGGGGAAAAGAGATATAAGTTGCAGCAAGTGAATCAATCAGGAGAGGTTTTGAGTTTGTTTGACATTTCCCTATGAGATCCGAGACACGGTGGTTAAGGAAAAGCGGTTTTTGGTCTTCGGTTATCTCCCGTTATGAAGCAGCGATGTAAAGGTTAGATATGTCTGACAGGGAAGGTCGGATTCTGGAAGCGTGTTTAAAAAGTATTTGTTTAAATTGCACAGTACCAGGTTTTCAGAATTCAGGGCAAACTCGAACCATGAGATATTCTTGCACCAAATCTATCACATTTAACACAATGTTGTGTCAAGGTCTATAAAAAAAAGTGGCCAGTGGTGCAACAACTCTACAAACAAAAGCTTCAACTTGGAAACTTTCCTGGAAGAAAATAAAATCTCCTTTTATAGGGTTTTAGGTCCCAGAAAGACCCTTTAGGATGCTAAAAAAAATCTGAGTTATAATAAACGCTCCTTCTTTTGAAAACTGTGAAATTACTACTCACTTGGGGATTTTAATTTCAGGGCCAGATTTGTGAGGTTATTATTTTTCCTGTGCTGACTACTAGTCAAGTTTCCAGTTTTCCCACACCTCTCAGAAGACAAGTCATACTTTGTTAGCAGCGTATAACATTAAATGGCATTTTTATAGTCCAATAAAGCTAATAAGGGAGGGGGCAAAAAAATGGAAGAAAATAAAAGAAGTGGCAAAGCAAAAAAAAAAAACAGAAAAGAGAAAAAAAAAAATCTTACGTAAAAAATGTAATATTAATAGACATTTTAGAATATAAATTATTTTATATATTCTGTTAATAGTTGTTTCATAATGCTTTCTTTTACTTCATAATTAAAATGTATAGTACATTTATTTCATCATTTTATAGTTTTGTTTTGACTAAAAGGTTCGAAAACATGTGCACGAGCATCAGCATTAATCAATCAAACAATCGAGTAATTACCACAAAACAAAAATTAATACATGACTTCTTCTTCTTCTTTTTTTGACTGCTCCTATCGGGGGTCACCACAGAGGATCAGCCGTCTCCCCCTGTCCTTTACATCTGCCTTTTTCAAACCAACTACCTGCATGTCTTCCTTCACCACATAATTTTAAATAATTTTGAAAGAATCCAAAAAATACTGCATGGTAAAATACTGAAAAAACGAAACGAGTAAACCATAAAAATGAATACATGAATCTACTTCTAACCACAAGTGTGTACTGGAATGTAGGAATTCGCTTAATCAAAAAATCCCTTCCATGAGATTTCAGTAAATAGATTGTAGAGGCAGTCATTTCCCCAATTTACTCAAACAGCATTGAATATCCACCCAAAAAACTATGGGGTGTTCTCACTGCTGCAACATCCTGCCAATCTACAGCTCTGTAGGAGCCTCCATAACCCTCTACAAACTTCATATTTCTAAACAAAACAACAAACTGCTGGATGAATCAGAGAGCTGTTCTGCTCCGGGACCACAGTTTCTCTTAGGGTTGTTCAGCACGGTATTTGTCTTTATTAAAGCAAATTGTAGGTTTCTCTGGTTAGGATGTAGTCCAGCTACTTGTGGTTTTGAGTGGAAGTAATTTTGGAATTTTTTTTTTTTTTTTTTTTTTTTTTTTTTTATTTTGAAAGTAATTTTGGAAGAAGTAGGGGGGAGTGGTGGCTCCAGCGGTTAAGGCGCTGGGTTGCCGATCGGAAGGTCGGGGGTTCAAGCCCCGGTATCGCCAAGCTGCCACTCTTGGGCCCTTGAGCAAGGCCCTTAACCCTCTATGCTCTGGGGGTCCCTTACGAGGAAAATATCAAGGTCCGTGACGTCGGAGTGACGTGGGGCCGCCTTTCCGTGGGCTCACCACCTGCAGGAGGGACCGTAAGGGACGGTGCTGTGAGGATTGGGCAGCAGGCGGGGGCCTGCTTATACTGCTGCCCCCGACCCGAATTACGGATAAGCGGGAGAAAATGAATGAATAATTTTGGAAGTGTTACATCATACGTTGCGGTTCACTGGCTTGAACCAAGCACTAAGCTTAAGCTGAAACATCTCGAATTCAAGTAAATGTTTGGGAAAAGTAAGTCAAGGTGACAGGAACGAGGTTCAACAAGGATGTGTGGCAAAACTGTGTACTACTAAAGCAATTTGCATTGCACAAGATAAGAGAATAAATATATAGATATGCTGTATATAAAGAAGTCTGTACACCTACAGTGAGAAGGTGATGTGGTAGCACAGTAAAGTGCTTTTGTGTGAACATTATAAACATTGCTGATACACCAGCAGGCTTGATGTATAGCTATTCCGGAAGTAACTTCTGCTTTATCCTTTGCTTATATATTATTATGTATTTTTCTGCTGAACTTATCTACTATATTTATTTACACTTTGGGGTACTTAATATGTTAGCTGTTGTGTCTTAATTGTTGTGTCTTTTGCTGTTATTTTGTCCAGGTCACCATTGTAAAAGAAACTATTATCTCAATGAGTTTGTATCCTGGTATTTAAAGGTTAGTAGCACTACTACTACAACTACTACTATTACTACTAATATTTACTACTACAGCTCCAACTTCTACTGCTACTACAACTAATACTTCCACAACTGTAACTGCGACTATTACTACTTCTACAACTGTATCTACTACTTTTACAAGTACTACTATTTCTAATAGTTCAAGTTCAAGTTTATTTCTATAGCGCTTTTCACAATTAACATTGTTTCAAAGCAGTTTTACAGAACGTAATAATTACTAATTAAGTGTGTTTATCCCTGATAATTGTAGTAGTAATAAGCATGCTACAACTCCTACTGCTATTATAACTACTACTACTACTACTACTAGTAATACTACTGCTACAACTCTTCATCCTACCACTTCTACAAATATTACTATAAATGATACTACTACTATTACTGCTACCACAACAACTACTACTACAACTATTACTGTAACTGCTACTACTACTACTAATACTAATACTACTACTACTATTACTAATACTACTACTACTACAACTCCTCCTCCTCCTACTACTACTACTACTACAATTATTACTATAAATGATACTACTACTATTACTGCTACCACAACTCCTACTACTACAACTATTACTGTAACTGCTACTACTACAACTATTACTGTAACTCCTACTACTACAACTATTACTGTAACTGCTAATACAACTACTACTACTAATACAACTACTATTACTAATACTACTGCTACAACTCCTACTACAACTATTACTGTAACTGCTCCTACTACTAATACAACTACTATTACTAATACTACTGCTACAACTCCTACTACAACTATTACTGTAACTGCTACTACTACTCGTAATATTACTGCTACAACTCATACTGCTACTACTACAATTATTACTATAACTGGTACTACTATTACTGCTACTAGTTGTTCTACTACTACAACTATTACTGTGACTAATACTACTTCTACTACTACAACTACTATAACTACTGCTACTAAAACAAATACTTCTACTGTAACTGTAACTGCAATTCCTACAACTAATACAACTACATATAAAACAACTGCCACTACTATAACTGCTACAACTACTATAACTATTAGTACTACAAATAATACTATTACATCGACTACTATTGCTATTACTTTAACTACTACTATAACTAATATTACTACTTCAACTTCTACTACAACTACTACTAATATTACAATTATTACAGTAATTGCTACTACTACAAATACTACAACAACAACTACTACTATTAAATACAGTAGGCCTATCTCATGATCAACATCACATCCCTTTTAAACAGCCTTTGATTCTGGCTAACAAATAAAGACATATATCTCATTAAACTCCCTTGGCTTTAAATATGGGCATTCCTTTAACCTAAAAAGGGAACCACTTGGGGAAAGTAGACTAAATCTGAAACAGGATTTCTCAGCTGTCCTACTTTTTTACCCTACATGCAAACGAAGTTGTCTAACCTTTACAGCAGGTTCAGGCACCAACTGACTGCCTAAACGAGATGGAAAAGTGAAGTAAAAGTTCTTCAACAATACGATTAAGAAAGGCAATAACGAGGGTAATTACTTAAGAAATGAGTTAAAAATAAAAAAAGCTCACATGATGTAATGAAACAGATAAATTACGCTTGCTGTTCTTGTGATGTAGAAACAGAGAAATCAGAGCGGACGTTACTCCCCTGCTTTTTATTACGTCTGCTAACACACTGTTCGGAGGAAGAATGTGGCCTAATTCGATATATAAGTAAAGGATCAGCTGCTG
>NC_139576.1:5677597-5687597 GCF_946808225.1 Silurus aristotelis
TGTCAATGAACGGATTATTTCCATCAAAATAACAAATCTTTTTGTCATTGTGAACAAACAAGTCAAAATGTTTAGTCATGTTGTGAATAATACAGTGTACAGTTTCAGTGTTTCCTGATATGAGTTACAATGATTGAAAATGCACAAGGCGAAATTTCTTCTGCCTAACATTTATGAATTTTACTATCACAAATGTAAACATTACTGTATTTACTGTATATTAATTGGAAGAGACCAGACATGATTCAAACTTTTACTGTACTGTACTAAAGTTCATTTATTTCCTGGTTGGTCATCCGTATTCAGAATTCTTGTAATTGTAATTCTTTGTTATGCTCACCAATTGAAGGCTCACGAGATTAAGCGTTGACCTGTTTTCGAGAACGAGTTGATCATTGGTTGATTTCGTACCCTCCTCTTCATTATTGGCATTCAAGATCCACTTACAAAAAAAGAAAGTTTAATAGAAATTCAAGCTTGACAAGCAAGATATTCTGACGACTTTGAACCGATGCCGAGATGTTTTGGGGGTTAAGCCCATTTAGGTAGAAACCAGTAAAATATATTTTGTTCACCATGAACATAAACAGTTAATAGTATACTGAAACTGCAGACAATTGTACACAATCGATTAAATGAATGTACCAAAGCGTCCACAACTTGTTCACAGCAACAAGAAATTGCTTTTATGATGTGCACAAGTGATGAAATGCCGTGAAGTAGTTTTGAAAATTTCATTTCTGATCTGAAAAATGCTCCAAAGCAACTGAGGAAAAACTGTCATCACACCCAGTGTAGTCATTAAAATCTGAGAATACGAAATATGATAAATGTCCTAAAGAGTACAATATTTATTTTACAACATCCAATCTTACCCTGGAAAATGAACGAATGGAACGAATAAAACGAACGGATAATGAACGTTTTGTTATGTTACAATAACAATATGGTAGACAGTGTAGTAGAACATGGTGTGGGGCAAGTCACTGTTTTTGCCATTAGTGTCCAGAAGATCCAAGATCCATTACAAGATATGTAAAGTATCCTGATGGAGCTTTGTGCACAAGGAAAAATGCTTTCACATCCATAGATATCCATAGTGCCTCTAACTTTGTAGTAACAGTCTAAAGAAGAACCTCAGTCTCGTGCGAATTTCTCTTTAAGTCATCATATGGCTCATCTCTAAAATGGAAACAATTTTATCCTGAAAATGAATAAAATATTTACCGCAGTATATACAAACAAAGCTTTTCGGACTAAGTAAAGAGTAAAACATTGTTTTTTTTGTCGTTGTTCCTCTGTTGTTCATCACTTTACTTCCACATGGACTGATTCTCTAAAGAGGCTCCTTTAGCGTGCTACACAGTCCTCATTACTCGGATCACATGACCACTGTTTCCATGGCAGGCGTTGCCGTGGTGAGGCGGATCG
The DNA here is from genome assembly GCF_946808225.1 of Silurus aristotelis. Taxonomy (NCBI): domain Eukaryota; kingdom Metazoa; phylum Chordata; class Actinopteri; order Siluriformes; family Siluridae; genus Silurus; species Silurus aristotelis. The sequence goes on from NC_139576.1 coordinate 5,679,029, forward strand.
GTATGGATTGGGACACTAACCGCTCGCTGTGTGATGGCGCTCCGGCAAAAGGAAGCGATAAAGGAAGCATACAGTCAGGTTTTAAAGGAATATACAAAGTGTGTCACATATGCAGGTCATCCAAAAACGTGTTGCATTGGCCAGCTCTTTAGTACCAAAGATTCTAGTGGGAAAGCTTTGGTACCTGCTTAAGAGAGCAGCAGAGCTTGATCTTCTCAGTTTAATCCTCGGATTGATCTCCCGAGCTCCTCATCGGTTTCCTAACTGCAGTGGTGATAAACTATTTAGCAGAACAAAGCTAAGACCCCACGAATGCACTCGGGGTAAAAACAGTGAAGCTAGCATATAACACCACACGCCTTACATACATTATATATATATATATATATATATATATATATATATATATATATATATATATATATATATATATATATATATATATATATATATATATAAAATTAGTGGATGCACTATAATTTTATTATTTAGAAAGTGACAAGTAATTTGTCACCAATATTTGATATGTAGACGGATTTCTTATCACTAAACTGTTTCTGGAGTTCGTTCTCTCAGCACCGCTGCTGCTACGTGAATATGACTTATCAACACACTACGGAGACCGAGGCGTGTCCTGAGAGTCACATAAAATACAGATTACCATGGCAGAGGTAGAGCTGCATCTTCCTGAAGACAGAACAAAAAAAAAATCATCTTTTTTCCTTTTTTTTTTTGCACTACAAAGGCGTAGGAAAAGGGCCATGCGTCAAAGTCAGAAGGCACTTACGTAAATTACCGATTTGCTGTCTGTCTGAACCAAAGAAATAAAAGCAAACTATCCGTTCCATAATGAATTGCATTGCATCATTTTTTTTCCATTGCATCGCATTGAATCGAATTGCATTGTGTTAAATCAAATCGAAATCGGATCGCATGTATCAGATCGGATGTATCTTTAATGTATCGTATCGCTGGTCATGCGATATATGTGAATTATGGTTATGGAAATATCTAAGCTGCTAAATTATACAACAGCAAATAAACTGCATGGATTTAAATATTTTTTTTTAGATCTAACCTGCTAGAATTTTCCAGAAACTACTAAATCCCTGAATCCTTTACCACCAGAATCCTTGAACTTTACCTCCCACTAGGGCCACCAGTCCACCACCAAACTTACAGTTGGACACTTTGCTGTCCATTTGGACACTAATACATGTTCAGTACTAGCATTAATTTTATCCAGCAATCTGAGCTCTGTATTTATTCTATTCTGTTTGTTCTAAGCCATTCAAATCTCTCATCCTGTTCTCACTACATCCAATCCCGTCATTTCACAAGGTGGTGGAACATTAACTAAACCTAGAACCTTAATTAGAAACTAGACCTCCTCTTCTATTCTCCTCTACTTCTTACGGAAGCATCAACTTGTGCATCAATATGTCAGGATGGATTGACCAGCATCCAGTGGTGTATATTAGTTTTTTTGGGCTCTGGATGGAAAGTTTTCCAGTTACAACCCAATATAAAGTGTTTTAGTAAGGTGTTGGGCCACTATGAGTCAACAGCTAGCTTTATTTCTTCATGGCATTGAGTGGCACCAACAATGTTAAAATGTAGTGAGTGTAAAATTCATAGCATATCAGTTATATTAATTTAATCCCCATGATATTGTTCAGTCAGGCCTTGGGCCTGGCAACTGGTGAGATGAGAGTTATTCTGGATGAAACACACCCATCAATATAGCAGAACTATATTTGTTTTTACACAGATTTAAACACATGCATTTATAAATTAAGTGTATATACTATAGCTATTGTGTTTACTATAATATCTTTTTACAGAGCGTGTATCCATGCTGGCTCTTTTTCAGAATTGCGAATTAAATACACAATAGCTAAGTTAAACCTATCAGGACTCCAGGATCCAGGTCTTCCACATGGACAGATTCTCGAAAGAGCCTACTTCAGAGTAACATCCAATACTTCAAGCACTGAAACCTTATCAGCTCTCCGCCAGGGAGATTTAATAATGTGTGAGCTTTTGTTTGAGGTGAACACACATTACACAAGCTTTTAACATTAGCAAGCATGAACTGGGAGTATGTACAGAGAGGCCATTGTACACGAGGCCACAGCAGAGCAATTAAAGCGGACTGAAGCTCAAACCCTGAGACTGCAGAGGTGATGATATAAGAATATGAGAAAACAAGAAAGTTGCTGAGATACAAACCTGATGATCTCTTTATTAAAATTTTACCAGAAAAAAAAATCCTTATCTTTTGTTTGGACCGCATTCGTATCTGCAGCTTAGCTATTGAGACGTTTGAGAAAAGACACAATTCACACAATTTTATTTTCTCTATTAAAATGTCCCATTTTTATTTATGTTTCCTTGTCATATAACTCCCAAAGTTATGAATTTATTTAATGCACTTTATAAATGGTCACCATGCTCATAATGTATTATTTCTTACTCTATACTATCATTTACTATATCCTGATGCCTTGCCTCTGGATGACCAGTCTAAAGATCTGAGTGACTGTGGAGGTGAAACTCAAGAATGATAATAATTTTGGACTATGATTAATACACACGGGTTGCTATAATGACTTGGGGCTACAATTACTATGTAAAGTTTTGCATTCAAGTGTGAAAAGATAATAATTTCAACCATGATGGAACTGTAATGAAGGGACATTTAGTGTTACCCAGATGAGAATCGGATCCCTTCTGAGTCTGGTTCCTCTCAAGGTTTCTTTTTCATACCATCTCATACCAGGGAGTTTTTTCTTGCTACAGTTGTCACTGGTTTGCTCAATAGGGACAAACCTACATGGATGAATTGATGAATGTCAAATTCATAGTAAAGTAATCTATATATTTTTGTATAGCTGCTTTAGGACAATTGATAAAAGCACTCTAGAAATGTTGAATTAAATTAAATTTATCTCTTCTAAACTCTTCTCCTCGTACTAAAATACTAAAATGACTAAAATGACTAAATTCAATCAGACTTGAGTTTATTCTCACCATAGTTGCTTCTCATACCTTCCAAATTCCTTCATAGCCTCTTCTTAATATTCTCCCACTTTTTCTTTGTTTTCTACAATATGTCCAATATTTTTCATCACATTTTCTCCTCATACCTTCCCCTTTTCCTTCATAGTTTCTCCTTCACAAAATCTCTCTTTTTTCACATTTTCTCATAAAAAATTTACATTTCCTCTCAGTCCTTATATTTTGCCCTTTATCTGCAGTTTCTTCTCAAACCATTCATCATTTCTTTACATTTTCCCCTCAGGAAATTCACACTTTTCTATATTATTGTTTCCTCCAAATTTCCCCCTTAATCTTCATACCTTCTAAGAAAAATCCTCAAAAGATCCTTTTTACATTTCTCCATCATAATGTCTCTGTCACTCATATCTCACATTTTCCTTTACCTTTTACATCCATAATCTGTCCCCGCTCCTCTCTTTACATTCTCCTTCTCTTTACCTTCACCTCAGAATGTCCTCAATTTCCATCGTTTCTTTCCCCCCTCTGTATTTCCTAATGCTGTCCTCTCTTTCTCCTCACACTTTCCTCATCTATCCTCGACCAGTCTAGATCATGAAGAGCCCAGCAGTGGCTCTCTGATGGGCCTTGGGACTTCCTGTTACGCAAAACTTTAGGCTTAGAGCTACTGCTGTACTTTCTGTGTGCTCGTGCCACTGAGTCTTCAGCTTACACAGGAAATAAAACCAGAGATCAGACGATATATATATATATATAAGCTAGTTAAAGTCTCTCTATGCTTTTAAGCGAGGAGTCTCATTAAAGCGACGCTTCTTAACACTGTAACAAATCCTGATCTGTGGAAAGTTTTGGATGAGATTTCGAAAACGCACTGGCTTGGTTTTAAAGGCTGTGTAATTTATAGAGTAATAACAGGACAGATTACTTGCTCGCTGCTGTGTTCGATATGTTATTGAAGAAAGAGAAGAGTCTCTCACACACACACACACACACACACACACACACACACACACACACACACAAGCAGAAACACACATAATGAGGTTACTGGAACTCTCAACAGGCCACATCAGCATAAACACACACCCACACTCAGTTGAGCTAATTAATGACCTCTCTGGAAAATAAATTGCAGATAAACTGGACATTAATAGAGCAGAGGTTTGCATATCAGATGTTTGGGTCCATCAAGGAAGCGGTGGCAAAGGTGATAAAAAAAATTAGGGTTAGGGTTAAGGTTGGGTTAGGGTTACTGAAGTTTGTAAAGTTTTAATGTTATATATATATATATATATATATATATATATATATATATATATATATATATATATATATATATATATATATATATATATATAGTCACATCTAATCCATCTCATACATACATCCCACAAAAGTGAGCACACCACTCACATTTCAGCAACCATAGTAGTATATCTTCTCAAAGGACAATCCTATAAAAATGAAACTTGGATATATTTACATTCAGCGATTCTTGGTAAAGTAGCTGGCAACAACAAAGTGATAACAGCTGTATGTTGTGTAAGCACATTATTTGACACTAATAAATGTATGTTGAGTTATTTTCAGAGTAAATATGTACTGATATACAAGCTGCACATTGACTACTCTAAAATATATCCAAGCTTCATTTCTATAGTATTGTCCCTTAAAAACATATACAAAAAAATATTTGATGGAATGTTAGGGGTGTACTCAAGCAAAAATCAAGAAACTAGACCAATCAAGCAAAATCAAGCAAAAAAAAAAAAAAAAAGTCATGATGACAATTAACTCTCTGAGGTCGACCAACGCACCAGAACGTTACGTGGCATTTTTCCTTCATAACGCCAAAACTTAAATTATTGTCTTTTTAATTGTACATATAAGAGCAATACATTATTGCAAAGGGACTCTGTAAATCTGTAAAGGGACTACTATTTTTTGTATACACTCCTAATGACAGAACAACGCTGTACTTTTGTAAAAAAAGAAAAAAAGAAAAGAAAACAGACAGGGGGAGCTCTCTGCCGTCTCTGTCATCTCTCTTCACAGACATAAGCTGCGATTAATCATGAGTTAACTCATGATGATCATGTGATTAATCACAACGAATAATTTTAATCGATTGACAGCCCTAATATCTTCTTCTTCTTCTTCTTCTTCTTCATCTTTCGGCTTCTCCTATTAGGCGTCACCACAGAGGATCATTCGTCTCCATACCACCCTGTCCTCTACATCTGCCTCTTTCACCCCAACCACCCGCATGTCTTCCGTCACCACATCCATAATCATCCTCCTTGCCCTTTCTGTTTTCCTCCTTCCTGGTGGCTCTATCCTCAGCATTCTCCTACTGATATACCCCATGTCCCTTCTCTGCACATGTCCAAACCATCTCAATCTCACCTCCCTCACCTTGTCACCAAAACATCCTACATGCGCTGTCGATTTACAGCTAATATATATGGTTTAATGTAAAGGATCTTATCAATCTCCAAAAACTTTTCCCAAAACACACCACAGCATTCAAACGTCTGGGACTTCACTTCCCAGTCTCTAGCTGTGTCCCTATTTCTGATACAGCACATATGAAGTGGGTGTCGGCCATTTTGTAGTGGTGTCCAAATTCTAATCGAGCGACTTAATTTACTTATATTTGTTCACTCATTTATACCCACAATGCACTTCTGATTTAAATGTAAACTTATCAAGCATACCCATATTAGTCTACTCTTCATACTGTTTTCCTTTTCTTACCATCGCTTGTTCTCATGCTGTCCCCTTTTTCTTCACATGTTCTCCTCAAAATGCCCAATTGTCCTTACATTTTCACCTTATGCAATCCGATTGCTTCAGATTGATTATTCCAAGAGCTACACTGCCACTCAAATCTTTTAAACCCTATGTATTGTCATTCCTTAGTCTAACTATCTTGGAAGCTGGTAGCTTAGTGGTTCAGGCATTAGACTTTGTATCCGAAGGTCATGAGTTCAAACCCCAGCCACACCAATCTAGCACTCGTGGGCCTCTAAACAAGGCCCTTAACCCTATAGCTGCTCAGTTGTATGAATGAGATAAACATAAGTCGCTCTGGATGAGGGCGTTTGCCAAATAATGTAAAAGTAGAGCATCCATGTTGCTAGTAAGCATCCTCCTCCATTACTTGTTCCAGCCCTCTTAGCCATATGCCTTTGTGGTAAAGTGAGCTTTATTACAACATGCAGTTCTGGTCTGAGAAGTGACCCATTTTCTGAATAAACACTGAGGTCATTGTGTTGTGGGTCCCCTCTTTATGCAAACGACCCCTTTTCTGCTGGAGAGTATCCCACCAAACACACGCTCACACACTCTCCGAACTCACCGCTACCACACACTTCATCATTATGCTGTTTTTTTTTCCTCCACTCTGGATGCCTGTACATAGACAAAAGCAAATCCATCTGGGAGCAAGCTCGGCCATGCAGACCGTTTTTAAGAAGAATGTATACAATGATGGTGCCAAAACCCAAAACTTTGGGGAGCTGCAGGAAGATTCCAGGAGATGAGGTATATGCTGGCAGGAAATAGGCAGAATTGTACAACAAGACTCTCTGCCTTTACTAATCTTAGCAGCAACGACTGACATCCATGAAGCTTATGATTAAAAAAAGCCATGCTGTCATGATGTGAGGGACTTTATGACCAGCCCTGCTGTCAGTACTCAGGCTGACAGACATAATTTCAAGAGACAAGCTTCTTAGCCAAGCTATAGGCTTTTTCATTGCAGTACACCATTTTAGGCAACGTGGACTTGTCTCTGTAGCCAGGAGTTTCCAGGACTTGAGGCTTGATTGTGTATAAATGCAGTCTGTTCAATCCCAAGTTAAATACATGTCAAACCAAGAGCATATACCCCGGGTATAGGAGGGGCTTTCTTTTGACACAAAATTCCAGACAAAAATCTGTAAGTTCATGTATGTTGGAACAACTTTGCTAGAGATATTTAACTCTGAAGAAAGAACGTTGGAAAAAGCATGTGTTGACCATAGGGTTGATAAGGGGCAAACTTTCTAGTTGGAACTTCATCTGAAGAATTTTGAAAATATTCTGGGAATTAGTGGGAATTTCTGGGAATTAATTAGAAATGTATATAAACTGTATCATCGAACATGTGATTTTGATACCATTTTTTATGACATTTTTTACTTTGTTTTAATTGAATATATTATTTAAAGGAGGACGTTTTGGAGACAAGGTGAGGAAGGCGAGATTGAGATGGTTTGGACATGTGCAGAGGAGGGACATGGGGTATATTGGTAGGATAATGCTGAGGATGGAGCCACGAGGAAGGAGAAAAAAAAAGAGGAAGACCAAGGAGGAGGTTTATGGATGTGGTAAGGGGAAGACATGCAGGTAGTTGGTTTAAAAGAGGCAGATGTAGAGAACAGGGGGGTATGGAGACGGATGATCCGCTGTGGCGACCCCTAATGGGAGCAGCCGATAGATGATTCAATGACTTAAAATTGCATGGTGTGGGCCCGGCATTAATCAAATTCGGATGCAAAATTAAGGGCAAAGGCACTTGATATATATTCAATCAATAAATGCAAAATCCACTAAATAATGCCATGAGTGTTATAACCAAAACATCGCTGTTCATCCTGGTTCATCAAGGAAATGTATAGCGATGTTAAACTGACTGCTGTCATTACCTCCAACTCAAAAATCCAACATTGTAAAATCATTTGTACATATACACTGAACAGGCATAACATTATGACATCATAACATTATGAGCAGCGAAGTGAAGAACACCGATTAACTCTTCATCATGGCACCTGTTAGTGGGTGGAGATATTCATTAGGCAGCAAGTAAACATTTTGCCCCAAAGTTGACGTGTTTGAAGCAGGAAAAATGGGCGAGCGTAAGGATTTGAGCGAGTTTGACAAAGGCCTTATTGTGACGTCTAGACGTCTGGGTCAGAGCATCTCCAAAACTGCAGCTCTTGTGGGATGTTCCTGGTCCGCAGTGGTCAGTATCTATCAAAAGTGCTTTAATTAAGGAACAGTGTTGACCTGGCGACAGGGTCGTGGACGACTGAGGCGTGTTGATGCAAGTGGGGAGTGAAGGCTGGAACGTGTGGTCCGATGCTGTAAGTGCTCAAGGGTCAGAACTGTTTTATCAGCAAAGGGGGACCACCACACTATTATGCAGGTGGTCATAATATTATATATCTACAATGTAATGTAGTCAGGACAACTGCTAATAAAAATGTGTATTTAACGTTACTTAAACCCATCTCATCCCCTCCTCACGCCTCAGGCCGCAAAAAGCCTTCGTATATCCAACCAACATGACTCACGGTCTTTTTTATTAGCGATGCGTTGGATGAATATACAGCAGCGTCGCCCACTGGCTGTTTACAAAGGATGGAAATGACGGCACACCGTGGGAATCTGATTAGGCTTAAAGTACCTGTATTCCACTCAATCAGCCTTTCCTCCCTTCCTCCCTCCATCCTCGCTCTCAGAAAGGCTGCAGATAACACGTTCGAATGGAGGGCAGACA
>NC_139576.1:5700097-5900097 GCF_946808225.1 Silurus aristotelis
ATTGTAGATTCAGACTGAAGGCATCAAAACTATGAATTAACACATGTGGAATTATATATGGAATTATATACATAACAAAAACGTGTGAAACAACTGAAAAATGTCATATTCTAGGTTCTTCAAAGTAGCCACCTTTTGCTTTGATTACTGCTTTGCACACTCTTGGCATTCTCTTGATAAACTTCAAGAGGTAGTCACCTGAAATGGTCTTCCAACAGTCTTGAAGGAATTCCCCCAAAGATGCTTGGCACTTGTTGGCCCTTTTGCCTTCACTCTGCGGTCCAGCTTACCCCTAAACCATCTCGATTGGGTTTAGGTCCGGTGACTGTGGAGGCCAGGTCATCTGGCGCAGCACCCCATCACTCTCCTTCTTGGTCAAATAGCCCTTGATGCCTTCAGTGTGACTCTACAATTTTCATAGTCATGAAAATAAAGAAAACTCTTTGAATGAGTCCAGTCTGTACTGTGTATATATATATATATATATATATATATATATATATATATATATATATATATATATATATATATATATATATATATATATATATATATATACACACACACAGTAAAAAAGAAAAGGGGGAGTGGTGGCTCCAGCAGTTAAGTTTGATTACCGATCGGAAAGTCGGGGGTTCAAGCCCCGGTATCGCCAAGCTGCCACTCTTGGGCCCTTGAGCAAGGCCCTTAACCCTCTATGCTCCAGGGGACCCTCACGAGAAAAATAAATCAAGGACCGTGACGTCGGAGTGACCGCCTTCCCATGGGCTCACCACCTGCAGGAGGGACCGTAAGGGACCGGTGCTGAGAGGATAAAATGAATGAATGCTGATAAAAAATTAATATATATATATATATATATATATATATATATATATATATATATATATATATATATATATATATATATATATATATATATATATATATATAGTACCGGTTAGGCATACCATTAACGTAATAACTTTATTAATGTGCAAGTAACGCAGTGTGCATTTCTGTTTGAAAATTTTATTTAAAAAATATATAAATAAATAAATAAATAAATAAATAAATAAATAAATAAATAAATAAAAAAGAGAAAAAATTTAAACTATCAACACAACACATTTATTTATGTGTTTACTCAGGTTTAAAAAAAATATATAAACTCCACTGAAACAATCTTTAAACCCGCTCGAGTTGAGAGGGTGCTGGGGGGGATCTGAGACCCCCCATAAAGCATTAGGGACCCCCATGACAAGCAAAAAATAGACTAAGATAATTGTAGTAAAAAATATATAAATTACAAACAACTTTCTTGAAAAAAAGAACTTATTGCCTGTACTACACTTAGTTTGTTTCTCAAAAGTAAGTATTTGTGTTAATAAACATCTCATTCCCATCAGAATGAAAAGTCCCTTTGTCATTGTTCACAAACAAGATCATCAATATGTTTAGGTATGTTGTCAGTATAAGGGTGCACAGTTTCAGGATTTCTTGATATAAACTACGGTTTGGATTACAATGATTGAAAATGCGGCATCTATGAATTTCAGCAGCACAAATTCATTTATTTGATTGCATATTTGATTTATATTGATTGCAAGAGATCGGACAGGATACTTTTACTGTACTGTACAAAACCCAGCCATTAGGGTTGCACAAGCCAGTGCACTCTTAGTGCCGGTCCCAAGTCCGGATAGATGGGGAGGGTTGTATTAGGAAGGAAATCCAGCGTAAAACATGTGCCAATTCGGGTTACCAACGACTGCCACAGGTATTGTTACCCAACAGGGTACCATTGGAAATTGTAATACTGTTGGCCGATGGAGGAGAAGGAGAGGAGGAAGACGTCTACAGAGACAGCAGGGAAAGGAGAAGAGGAAGAGAGTGGAGATTCAGGCTGGTACTTTAAATGTTGGTACTATGACTGGTAAAGGAAGAGCAGTAGCTGATATGATGAAGAGAAGAAAAGTAGATATGTTGTGTGTTCAGGAGAACAAGTGGAAAGACAGCTGGACAGCTAGACAGCATCGGATGGTGGTCTGTAAGATGGTTTTGGAGGTGAAGAAGAAGAGGAGGAGAGTGAGGACTGAAAGAAGAATAAGATGGTGGAAACTAAAGGAGGAAAACTGTAGTATGAGATTCAGGGAAGAGGTCAGACAGAGGTTCGGTGGTGGTGAAAAGGTGCTGAATGATTGGGCAAATACTGCAGAAGTAATGAGGGAGGCAGGTAGAAAGGTACTTGGTGTGAGATCTGGAAATAGAAAGGAAGACAAAGAGATGTGGTGGTGGAATGAGGACGTGCAGGAGAGCATAGGGAGAAAGAGGTTGGTGAAACAGAATAGGGATCGATAGAGAGATGAGAAAAGAAGGCAAGAGTACAAGGAGATGCGGCAGCAGGTAACGAGGGATGTGGCGAAAGCCAAGGAAAAGGCATATGAGGAGCTGTATGAGAAATTGGATACTATGGAAACTAAGGAGAAAAGGATTTGTAGTGATTGGCCAGGCAGAGAGGCCGAGCTGGGAAGGATGTGCTGCAAGTTAGAGCAATAAAGGATGGAGATGGAAATGTGTTGGCTAGTGAGGAGAGTGTGTTGAGAAGATGGAGAGAGTATTTTGAGCTTCTGATGAATGAGGAAAATGAGAGAGAGAGAAGGTTGAATGATGTGGAGATAATGAAGCAGGAAGTGGATAGGATTAGTAAGGAGGAAGTGAGAGCAGCGATTAAGAAGATGAAGAGTGGAAAGTCGGTTGGACCAGATGACATACCAGTAGAAGCATGAAGATGTTGCCAAATGCCGCAAATGTAAACGTAAATGTAAATGAAGATGTTTAGGAGAGATGGCAGTGGAGTTTTTTAACCAGATTGTTCAACAACATTTTGGAAGGTGAGAGGATGCCTGAAGAATAGAGAAGGAGTTTGCTGGTCAAGTCAAGAGTCAAGAGGCTTTTTTTTGTCATTTCTACTATACACAGTGGTACACAGTACACAGTAAAAACAACACAATGTTCCTCCGGAACCCTGGTGCTACACTTAACAACATAGGTACGGATTTTTAAGGGAGATGTGCAGACCTGCAGTAACTACAGGGGAATAAAGTTGATCAGTCACACCATGAAGTTATGGGAAAGAGTAGTGGAGGTTTGTAGATTTAGAGAAAGCATATGAAATGGTCCCGAGAGGTCAGGTGTGTCAGAGAAGTATGTGAGGGTGGTGCAGGACATGTATGAGGACAGTGCGACAGCAGTGAAGTGTGCAGTACGAACGACAGACTTGAGGTTTGGACTGCATCAAGGATCTGCTCTGAGCCCTTTCCAGTTTGCAGTGGTGATGGACAGGTTGGAGGACGAGGTCAGACAGGAGTCTCACTGGTCTATGATGTTTGATAAGGTTTATGGATGTGCTGAGGAAAGACATGCAGGTAGTTGGTTTGAAAGAGGCAGATGAAGAGGACAAGGGGGTTAGGAGACGCATGATCCACTGTGGTGTTCCCTAATGGGAAAAGCCAAAAGAAGAAGAAGAAGGGGAAGAAGAAGAAAGCTGTATTGTACAAGTGTTCATTTGTCTCTTGGTTGTTAATCCATTTTTAGAAATTGTAATTCTGTATTTTTACCTTTGACCTGTTTTAGAGAATGAATTGATTATTGGTTGATCTGATGCCGTTCTTTTGCAGTTGAATAGATGTTTAATATGACAGATTCTGACAACTGGTTTAACCAATTTGCATTCAATGACTTATACAATGAATTGATGCTGAGATATTTTGGGGGGTTAAAACTATTGAGATTAAACCAGTATAATATATTTTAATCAGCATGAACATAAACAACTGATAATGTAGGAAAATGATGTGGAGGTTGACCAAGTAGTTTTAAGAATTTCATTTCTGATCTGAGAAACGCTCCAAAGCAGCTGAGAGAAACTTTAAAACACCGTAATTACTTAAAAACATTTACAAGAATATTTTGTCTTCATGCTCTATGTTGAGTTTGGTTTCCCTAATAATAAACATACATTTGCATAAAGCATCTATATTCCTTCATTGCCATGTTGATTAGAGTATTAAAAACTCCAAAGGTATTAATTTAAGGTACATTTAGAACAGATAACAACTGAGCGATTGAGTTGCAATTAATCACGAGTTAAATCATGACTATTGTGCGATTAATTGCGATTAAATATATTAATAAGTTGACGTTTTTTAATTAGGTGTAACTCCGTTGAATTTCAATATAATTGTTTATATTGTATATATTTTTTTATAAACACCAAAACAATCTGTAATAAATGCAGATTGGTATACATTGATAATTTAATTACGGAATATTACCTTGTAATAATAATAATAATAATAATAATAATAATAATAATAATAATAATAATAATAATAATAATAATACCTTCTCACACTCTCAACATTTTCTGGAGACTGAGATGTATGGGGACGGCCAGTTGATTTTCTCTCTGTAACTGATCCAGATGTGTGAAACGATTCAACCCATTAGAGTATTGTGTTACAATCAGGGATCGTCCCATCACGCGCAACATTGATCTGTCGACTGAAAAGACGTTGGACAGTAACAGCAGAATTATTTCTAAAAACCTGTTAGATGGCAAAAATGTAATGCTCCACATTCCACTGCTCCATGACAACTAAAACTGCACCCTCTGAACTACTCACAGGTAGTGTGGGGTGGTTGCCGACCTCCTCCTTCCCGACTACTACCCATTTCAAAAACATTTGTTCTTTTTGCACCACCTAGTTCATTATTTATTATACACGAGAGAATTGAATGAAAAATATGAATATTTTAAGTAAATTCTGAATATATTGAATAGATTCTGAATATATTGAATGAAACCTGACATCATCAAGGTGCAAAAATCTATACTTGAGGCAGAATGAGTAAATCAGCGAGAACCTCAATGAGATGAATAACACATTGGTGAGTGCGTGTAAAGTCAGAATTGCGAGGAAAAAAGTCAGAATTGCGAGATATGAACACATTATATTCAGTTTTCATTCAATTTGTTCGGAATAAATTCTAAATATTCAATATATTCATATATATTCAATTGCAAGGATAAAAAAGTCAGAATGAAGAGATATAAAAAGTATCTGCCAGTATATTTTCTTGTTTCAGCTCATAGTTGACAGCACTGACAAAATATTGCCAAAAGTACTGCCTGAATTTTCCATCCATATTTGATTTTTTACCAAAATGTTAGCACATACTTGTAGGCACACAATTGTATACGGTTTTTGGTAGCATTAGATGTCTTTTTATTTGATTTAGGAGACCTAATTAGGAGATCTGTGTACAAATAAATCTTTATGACGATATGAAGTGGAAGATCTCCTGCTATAGAACTATACATCCTATTAAATACCTTTAGGGATGAATATGATTGCTGACTGCACCCCAAGCCTCCTCACCTCACCTACATCACTACCTGACTTTACTAACACCCCTTGTGCCTCTACAAAAACTTGGAACATCTTCCCTGAAGAGTGGAGGATAATATATCAGTAAATAGGGACTAAATGTGAAATAGGGTGTTCTTACGGTCAGTTGTCCAGTGTATGATCATCTTTCTGAAACGGCTACTACAAATCTGCAAGGACAAAATTCTCATAAATGTATATGTATGCTGGAGTACGTTTAGATGTTAAAGTAGACTGTTATGGCCTCAGTGTTTGGTTTTCCCCAATAATCAAGTCCACAACATTTTCTTAGATATATGTCGATTTACTTTCCAACTCAAGAAAAACAGTCGGCCATTTCTCTATTGCTAAGACATGGCTTGAAAATATCCTACAATAAATGTAAAAATACTAATGTTATTGTGTATATATATATATATATATATATATATATATATATATATATATTAAATCACATTACATTAAAATATCTTACAAAAAAAACATATATAGCAAATATATATTAAATCCATCCACTCTTAAGACAGAAAGGTTAAGTAATTTAAAAAAGCATCTCTTAAGAAGATTTTTCACTGTGATGTCACTTCCTGCTCTGTAGACCTCAGTCCCTGTGGTGCATGGCTGACATGTCTGTGTGAGAAAAAAAAATCTCAATTAATTTCACAAATAAAAGACAAATAAATATATAAAGGTAAATAGCTGATGTATACCGTGAGTCAGTGCTGGAGTCACTCTGCACTTGTTGTTCCGTGTGTGTCCAGCAGAGGGAGGTGTGTGAGTTCTTACAAAGGCTATCTGACAAACTTGGTTCCATCTCTTCGCCCTCGGACCAGAGAACATTCTCAACCTTAAGTGCGCCTTCGTCACACCTTAGAGTCTCCTCTTGAGACTTTTTCAGCGGGAACACGCGTCTCTCCCAGGGCTGAGTCTACGTTTACATGGGAAACAAATATATGTGAATAAATCAGCAGTGCAGAGATGGTATGGGGTTATCAAGGTAGCTGATTGGCTACTAAAAATGAAAAGGACAAAAGTAAAGGACAAATGACTCAGACCAGAGAACTCAAGAATTGACGAGTTCATCTCATATTTAATGCACTGCACAGAGTCTATGAAAGTGATAAAAGAACTAACTACTAGGACTAGAAGAGTCGAGAGGTAAACCACTTAGTTCTGTTTCCTATATGTAACCTATGGAGATGCTTTGCTGATGCGCTTCCAGTAGAAAATTACCAAAATTAACTATTTATTCTTCTGAGTCAAACTTATTTAAAGTGAATGAATTGATAAGGAATGACCCATCACTACAATGAACAGGACACTGATAAATAATTAGAACCAGTTTAAAAAAAAAATCTAATTGTAATCATCATTAAGACTATTTGTAAAGTGTTTTTTTTATTTTATTTATTTAACACTTCCTGTTTTGGTTCACAATCTGTGGTAGTTCATACTGGGTGATCAGAAGTTATAAATGTGTAGTGCTACAAACGCTCAGGAACTGCTGGATCCTGTTCAAAACTTTTGTTCCTGTCTCCATGTTTTCCCATTTCTTTCCACCAGATGTCGCCACTGTGTTTCTTTGCCCTTCCCTAGCACTAATTGTTTTCACCTGTGTCCTACCATGTATTTAAGTTCCCCATTTCTGTCAGCGCTTTGCTTGATTATTGACATTATATAGTCTGCCTTTATGTTTTGTTTCCCCAATGTTGCCATCCCTGTCTCAAATTTCCCTAACTGCTTGTTTTTGTGTTTTTGCTTTTTCTAGAGAAAGAGTCAGAAAAGACCCAGACTTTTTTGGCTGAGGTTTAAGATTTTTTTTTTCCTCTTTTGATTTGTGGATTTACTTTTGTACTTCTGGATTTAGATTTCTTGACCTTCTCTAAATTAGCATTTTCATTTCCAATCTGTTTGAGTACGTCTCTGCGTACTCTGGGATTTGAACTCCCAACCATCTGGACAGAAGTCCAACATCCTGCACAAGGGCTCAGGTGCTGGGATTTGAGCTAGCAACCATCTGGACAGAAGTTTAACATCTTGTTAATTGGTCCATCAGTGGCAACCTTTTGATGCATAGACTTGAGCTCACCACCACTACTACTACTACTACTACTACCCACACTCTACACTCATCCATGATTACTGTTATTCCTGGACCTTCTCCCTTATCTTGTATTTCTTACACATTTCTCTACAAGCTTACACTGTGAGCCTGAAGCCTTTCAGACAGAGCAGTATATCAAGGTGTGTGTGGCACAAGCTGTGCGTCTGTGTAGGTCAGGGCATCTAGCACAAGCAGCTGACTTTCATGCTGGGCAGAGGGTGTGTGTGTGTGTGTGTGAGAGAGAGAGAGAGAGAGAGAGAGAGAGAGAGAGAGAGAGAGAGAGAGAGAGAGAGAGAGAGAGAAGAGAACAGAAGAGAACAGAAGAGAGATGATGTTGAGAGAAGCCATCGCTTTTTGACATTTACTCCTGCACGGCAGAGATAAAGGAGCTGTAAAAATAGATCTGACACTAGAGGCGCCGCAGGTGTGGGTGTGTGTGTGTGTGTGTGTGTGTGTGTGTGTGTGTGTGTGTGTGTGTGTGTGTGTGTGTGTGTGTGTGTGTGTGTGCACCAGGCTCGAAAAATGAGCCCATCAGACCGATGAAACACAACCATCCACAGTGCAACTGAAGAATCCCTCGGAGCAACAGCTCATGATCATACACACATTTTGATACTACACACACAACAGTGACCACAAACACACACGATCATGATATTCCAACAACTAGTATCAGTTAGCACTCGTAATGTATTCATGTTGTAATTATTCTCACCTCCTTCACTTCCTCCATTGTGTCCTGTTGTGTGTCTGTAGGTGTGTTGCACAGGCATGGTGCTGACGCACAAATAAACGATGCACCGGCACTGCTGGAAAACCGAGACAGGAGTGGAGATAAAGATGCGTTCTGATGATCTCATCATAACTTTCAAATATTGTAAGCTGAAATGTGGTCTAGCCGACCCAGGAGTTTAAAAGAATAACTACAGTATGGAGTAGTAGACTGTAATTTGTTTATTTAACTATATACAGTACATAATTTAGTAAAACGGAGCAATTTACAGTACCGTAATGTAGAAACTAGCAACATCCTCTGCTACGTTTGCCTGTCGCGTGAAACTTGAATTTATTTTTTACAATTTTGTCGTATGGCTATCGTCATCGAAAAATCGAACCATTGCAAATTCGGGACCATCTGTATACCGTACACACACTTACTTTGTATAAATGTACATAATTAAACGAAACATTCCTTTCTTAAACACAAACTCAACTTTTGGTGCCATATTTTTTAATATACTATTGCAGCCAAGAACAAAGCTAGCTCGTCCAATGTGACCTTTCGTACCTAGATGAAAAATGTGTGAAATTGTGCGAATGTGTGATTCCCATCGTAGGCCCCACTCTGCACAACTGATAGACTTCAAATATACACTATATACACAAAAGCATAACTCACTTTTCCAGTCGTATACAGTTCTTCGCCAAATAAAAGTTACCACTGTACAGGATGTCATTGGAGATGGAGACCCAAACCTGTTCCAGCATGATAATGTCCCTGATCATAATGCTAGCTCCATGAAAATATACTTTACATGGTTAGAATGAGGAAGATCTTCTGCTATATAACTCTAAACCTATTGAACACCTTTGGGTAAACACCTTTGGGTAAACACTGAAATAAATCTTTTTATA
Source organism: Silurus aristotelis (assembly GCF_946808225.1). Lineage (NCBI taxonomy): Eukaryota > Metazoa > Chordata > Actinopteri > Siluriformes > Siluridae > Silurus > Silurus aristotelis. The sequence goes on from NC_139576.1 coordinate 5,709,269, forward strand.
TGGGCGGTGTAATGCAGACAAAAATGCACTTTGTTTTTTGTATTATTAAACATTTATTTATTTATTTATTTATTTATTTATTTATTTACTTACCTACTAAAAATTCACTGACGGAATTTTTTTTTTTTTATTATTATTTTCCAACAAAACAAAAACATACTCCTCATGCTGTAATTATTAGAACACTTTAACTAGTCTTAGCTAGTATTAACTAACTAACTAACCTAACTTGTCTGGATTTAGATTTTTTATTATAAAGGATTTTGTTTGCTTAGTGCAACAGAATAAAATGTAAATTTCTTCACATTCACTTAGTCATTAGACAAAATTTTAACCAACACTGTATGCATGTCTGCCCCGCCCCCAACTTGCGACCTGATTGGTCAGGAGGTGTTAAACATATGCTTTGTATTACTCTATGCTGCAAAAGGACAGAAGGCAGCCATGAATCTCATGTGAGGTGATGGAGTGCAAGAAAACAATCTCAGTTGCGCACTGCTTTGATTTTCAAAATAAACACACACACACACACACACACACACACACACACACACACACACACACACACACACACACACACACACACACCTACCTTGTCTTGTATGTGATTCTCCTGCCCTTTTCCCAGGAGCTCCAGCAGAGTTTCTCTCTGCGCTCATAGATTTGGTGTCGTTGAATAAACACCTCATTCGACAGCGACTCTGTCTGAGAAAGTGGAAAAGTAGAAGAGGACGAAGACCAAAAAAAAAAACCATCCAGTTTACAGTATATGATTGGGCTCTGCATACATTTTTCTAAATTTTTTTCTACAGACATTTATTTTTTGCATTTTATTTTTCTTTAATTATGTACATTTTGTATTACATATTCTGGGGAACTGAATGAAATCAAACTATAAAACTGGGATCATACATTGAATTGAATTGTAACATGAACGTACCATTAAACATTTAGTTATATATTTATTTAATTTAATAACAATTCAAATATGATCAAGCAAACAAGCGACTTTTGTAGCTCTCAGTGAACTTCTGCATCTGTCTACAGATATTTAGGACAACACTACATGAGAAAACTGCCTCGGCTGTCTCAGGTTTAAAGGCTGCCTTCTCCAGACTGCATGCTGCAACTCATTCTATAGATTTCTAAAGTATATCGAATAGGATTTAGATCAGGGCTCATTAGGATTAGTGCACTGTTTTGTTCTTAGCCATTCCTAGGTGCTTTTAGCTGTATGATCTGGGTCATTATCCTTTTAGAGGGTTCCTGAGCTGCGACTGAGATGGAGCTTCCTGACAATAGGCAATACGTTTAGCTCCAGAATGGCTTTGTAGTCTTAAGATTTCATTGTGCTCTGTACAGACTCAAGATTTGGAAGCTTTTTTGTGTCGCTGAGCAGCTGATGTGTCTTGCCAAAATAGCTTCAGTTTTGTGTCATGTGTCCAAAGCCTTGTCTCTCAGTCAATATGCATTATATCAGATATAAAGAAAATCACAAGTTTAAAAAAACAGCACTAAAATCCAGTTATTGTCTTTTCTAGAGATGCCAAAAAAAGAGTTGTCTACATTTGAAGCATGTTCATGCGTATACAATAGGTAACCGCCCGTACCTTATTGATATCCACTTCCGTCTCTACAAGTGGGGAAAGTTTCACTACCCTCCAGCTGAAGGAACACAGAAGATATCAGTCACAATCTTATTTGACATGTGCATGTATTATACAATTTAGCCTTAAATTCTACGTACTTAGCCTGCTATTTTTTTTAGCACATACTGTACATTTTCATTGCTTTCCTTGCATTGAATATCTACACACTGCTAGAAAGTTTGTATTTCGCCGATATCCAATAAAAGTGCACACGTCTGTTTATATACCCTTTATAAAATAGTGGTTTGGCTAGCTACATTTGTTAGCCTAGAATGCATAGTATTACAATGTAGAAGAGCAGAAGTGTAGGTTTTGTTTTACTTCTGACAGTGGTGGACCAAGTACACAAACCATGTGCTTTACTTAAATAAAGATACAGCAGGTAAAATATTTTTACAGTAAAAGTAAAAAGTGTCCCTTTAAACAGTCACTTGAGTTCAAAAGTATTTGCCTTCAAATATACTTAAGGATCCAAAGTACTATGATTTATTATGGCTATAATGTTCCTATTATCATGTTTGTCACAAGTTTATGTGTAAAGACTAATGTTACTCTAAATCTATTAATAGAATTATATTAATGAGTCAAACTCTGACTGATATCTATTAAAATGATCATGAGCCCAAATCTTCTTTTGTACTACTTTAAAAAAAATCGTGTAAATAAGGCCACATGTGTTGTGGCAAGTTCGAGTCAGGAGATTCTTTCATAAATTTTTTTATTTCAAAATGTTTTGCTTGCTGTTGAAATGAAGTTGAACTGTATGTTGGCGATAAGTAGATACCACCAATGAAAACGACCCTGATTGGTGGCTTGCTGTGTGATTGACCAGTTAAGTTTTTATCCACTCATAAATAAAAAGGAATGTCTCCAGGTTACATATGTAACCATGTTTTCCCGAGAAAACGAGATGCTGCGTCAACAACACTTTGGGAATGCTTCTGCTTTGTCCACACTCTGAATAATCAGTCCAATAGAAAGCGTGGCATCACCCGGGTTCTCTCCATATGTCTAAGGCTGCGGGATTGTAAAGAGTGAGTTGCCCTTTGGGAGAACCCTCTGTCCCTGAGCCACCACAGTAGCAGTTACATGTATAGAAGGCCAAGTGGCACCACAATGAATGCAACTGCCATCAGACCCAGCAGCCTTTGAAACTGCTTCACAGTAAGTAGCTGGCCTACTCTCACTCTTGTGACAGCCGTGAGGATAGACTTGACTCATGCAGGAGACAGCTGCACCCGCATAACGGTTTAATCCCATACTACGCCTAGATAAGTGGTTTTCTGTACCGGAGAAAGTACTTAATCTTAACCCCAATTCCTTTATATGGGCGAAAACAACCTCTCGATGCCGGGTCACGAGGTGCTCTGATCGACCTAATATCAACAGTCGTATAGTTTATATAGTTCAATATGAAGATGCCCCTGAGTCTCAGCAGAGCCAGGGACTCGCCCATATGAAGGAATTGGGGTTAAGATTAGGTGAGCTTGAGAGTGAGAGGGGTGAGAGTGCAAGGCCGAATAGAAGGACCCGTTATTGCTAAGCTTTGGCTCTGAAAGTAAAGTACAGATACGCAAAAAAAAATCCAGTTTTTTGAAAAAAAAAAAGAAAAATAGAGTTCATTGTTCGAGAGCAATTCCAAAGACTGTACTGACCAGTTTCTAACCCAGATTATTAGTTTTCCTTTTAACCTATTGTGAATAGTTCTTTTATACCAGAATACCTTGGTGTGGGAATGTCCTTATACTGCAGCTTCTTGACTGTGTTTGAAGCAACCAGAGACACTGGGATGACTAAATTGTTTATGTTGTAGATGCTTTCATCGCTTCTTCTGCGTTGTGCAAACTGTGAGGAAACAAACCACAAGTGGTCATTTCACAAGGTGAAACTTTTATGAGTGACCAGTCACAACCCAGTAATTTTTTATTACTATAAATTAAAGTTTAGCAAATGTAATGGTAAAAGGTTATGCACTTGGGACTTCCTCTGGTGTAGGTTTATAGAGTGGGGTGTGTTCATGTCCTCTAGACTGTCCTCAGCTCTGGGAGAAAACGTATCTGCAGAACGACAAAATATAGCAGGATCATTCCTCTATACAGACAGAAATTTGTGGACACTTTCATTCTTTAGTCCTTTTACCTATTTAGTCCCCATTCGCTGATATAAAAAGCTCCAGTCTTCTAAAAAGAGAGGTGCCATTAGATTTATAAATTTTTTTTAGTCAGCCAACCGATTCATCCCAGTTGTGTTCAGATCTCTATAGCAGGCCACTCAAGATCTTCCACTCTAACCGAATGGAGCACACTTGTGCATGGCCTGCTGAAACAGGTTTGGGTCATTAGTTCATTTGTCTTTTTTACCTTTCACAGTAAACTATACTATAACTATAAACTGTTAAGGTGCGTTTTTTTGCACACATTAAACAAAGCGCTGTGAATTAGGGACAATGACACTCTGCAGACCGTGCCATCATAAGAAATATTACAGCTCTTGGATGTGCGTCATGCTGCATTACTCCCTCCACAGGAATAGATTATTTTTTGTATAAGAGGATGGTCTGGAGTCTGTTATTCCCGACCTATAAATAACATTTGGTTCGTTTGCTCCTTCTAATATTGTTTATACATCCGTGTATTGACAGGAACATATATATATATATATATATATATATATATATATATATATATATATATATATATATATATATATATATATATATATATATATATATACTGAACATTCAACACCATTATCTTATATGTTAACATCCATTTAAAAATGGGCAGCATTAAGTTTTTGTAAGTCAGTAAACTTTTATGGCACTTTTTAACTCATTCATTTCAAAATGATTGTCTTTCGAGTATTACATGTACAGGGTGACTCAGGAAAATAGGAAATTTTGGAACTAGGGTTTGGAACCAGTTCGATCTCGTTTAGAACCCCTTGCTATTAGTTATAATGGAGCTTTGGATGTCTGGGTAAATAACTAACAAGAAGTCAATCCTACCGACATCTATGCTGCGCTGGAGTCGTCTCTTCGCCTTCTGTCTGCAGGTCTGCGTTGGCGTGTGCTGAGTTGCTTTGCTATGCGCCTTCGCAGCCTGGAGCTCAAGTGGGCACTCTGTAACAGGACATTCCATTACATATTAAAAAAAATCACCTTGACACAGAATAGTTCTCACTTTATCGTAAATAATGATTATAAAGGTCTATTTGAAATCGCTCATTCGAAATGCATTATGGTTGCTATAGTAACAGCTCATGCACAGGGAGTTGTAACGGAAAAGCTACACAGAATATAAAGTTAACATACTGTACAGTATTTTACATAACTCCTAAAAAGGCCATGCATTATAATATTTTTTTCTTCCTTGTTTTCTCGTGAACACGATTTAAACTTCTTGCTATTTTGACCTAAAAATTGTTTTCTTTATGATCAGTACTTATTTGTATTAAGCGTAAAAGCATGTTCTCGAGGCAGCATCATCGCAGCATCAGGGATGATCACAATTTACTTTGCTTTTACTTTGTTCAGGGATTCCCCCAAGCAAAAAGTTAAGTCCATATATGCTGATGGAAATGAGTAAATTTGATAGAGATTTTAGACGCATACTCCATAATATACACCAGAAACATTCACAAGGTGCAAGAGAAAACTAATTTTTACATCGAGATCACAGGACAATTAAGTAGTAATAACAAGAAAACAACTTTTGCTATGTCAAGATCACAAAAAAATGAAGTCATGATAATGAGAAACCAACTTCTGTTATGTCAAGAACATGAGGAACATGAGGAATAACTTCAATAGGACGTAAGTCTGGATATAAACGCTTTAAGATAACAGGAATTGAACAACTTAAATTTCCGAAATAGGCTTTTTTTTCTCAGTTGAAAGTGTGTAATCTTGTGATTTAGCTGTTTTAGAACGCTTTAGCCAAAATAAGAGCACTGTTCAAGAAGTGGGCGGGCACTAATGTACTCTTGAGGCTGCACTGAAATAACTGTTGTGAACTTCTCAACTCTGGAGCAAAGTGAGCGAAGTTTGGTAAGTCCTAATTAGGAAACTTTTTACATAAAATCTTTATGTTGCTTTTTGGATTGTAGAGTTAGTATGAGTTAACATCGTCGGAAAGTCAAATGTTACATGTATGTTGCAGCGGCTGTGAGGAGTAACCGCGGGTTGTGTAGCTCATGACTGGGCCCAACCAATTTTGCTATGTGGGCTGCTTCTGCACACAAACACACACATTTTCATTTATCAAGTATTAACCAGGCCCCTTCAGGCTTTGGGTTTTAGTCACAACTCATTTCACATATAATATATTGCCAAAGTTTGTGGATACCTGATCAGGAGTATTGTATGTGCTTTTTGAGCGTCACATTTATTTCCAATTTGTTCTTATAATTGCCTCTACTCTTCTGGACATTTGTGTTCATCAGCTACAAGGGTATTTCCAAAAGGCAGGTACTGATGTAGGTGAGGAGGCCTGATGTGAAGTCAGAAAAACTACATATGACAGGAAAGGTCAGGTGTCCCAATACTTTTGCCTATATAATGTACTTTATACTACATAATATTTCACATACTCTCTCTATCTAGCTCTTTCTCCCTCTATTCGTGCTCCTAAACTAACAGTGATAATTTTTTTTTTTTCCCTCCAGCCTGATTCATCTTGATGTCTTAATTCTAAATGGAGTTCTCTTTGACTGGAACCCATTGCTGCTGCTGAGGATGGTTTTATGAACAGCATAAAGATCCATGGGATTACTGTGGAGAGTTAAACTCAAGAACCATGCAGATGGTTTTAAACTGTTTTGCATTCAAGGTGTCCATTAGTAAGCAGTTAAGAACCTCAACATTGATGGAACTGTAATAAATGGACATTCGATGCTACCCAGATGAGGATGAGTTCCGTTTTTGAGTTTGGTTCTTAAATTGAAAAAATATATTAGTGATTTTATAGAAAATTTATTCAATTAAATTATTTTTTACTTGTATCACACTTTTAACAATGAACACTGTCCCAAACAGCTTCACGGATATGAAGGTTATAAAGTTGGAATGTATAAGTAGTAAAGTGGTGAATGTGGCAAGGAAAAACTCCCTGAGATGGCATTAAGAAGAAACCTTGAGACAAATTTAAAAAAGATTTCAAATGGAATCCAGCACTGAATATCCGTTTGTGGCAGCGGGGGCGTGGCCGAGCGTCGGTTTGCGAATGGAGGGCGGGGCCGGGAGCAGGTAGGCAGGGGATTGCCTCACCTGAAGCTAATGTGACCTAATAAGTGTTCTCTATTTTCCAGTGATCCAGATTTTCAGGGTGCGTGAGCCAGAAGATGTACTGCCTGAGACACGAAAAATAAAAGTGGCTGTAAAGCCTTTACACCTGACCTGTTGTGGCGTTCCTTCTTCCCGCATTTATACGCTCTCCCACACCGTTCATTAGCGTAACATCATCTATCTGATATCTATTTATCATTATTTTAAGATAACATTTATTATTGTATTATTATCTATACTTTTTAAAACAACACACAGCAAAACACAATCATTATACTGTTCATGATTCCACCAGCATCACAGTCTCTCTTAGTTACCCAGGATAATTTTCTTTGTACCAAGGTTTGTTCTTTTGGCAGTTTTTAAATCACAAGATTCAAACTCAATTTTCAGTGTAAATGTTCCTTCAATCGCCTACTGAATCCTTAAATCCTAAATCCACTACATTCCACATTTAATTCCCATTTTTTTATTATGACACCCTCCACTCTTAAGGGAAAATGTTCCATTAGATTTTGGAGTGTACTTGTGGTGTTCAAGTCTAATACTGATGTAGGAGTCCTGCTGTCAGAGCTTCAATTCATGCCAAAGGTCTTCAATAGGTTTTAGGTCAGAGCTTCAAAGCAGGAGATCTTCCTTTCCAACTCATGTAAAGTAAATCTTCATGGAGATGGCTTTCTGCACAGGGGAAAATGTTATGCTACAAATACAACTGTGCACCTCAAACTTTGATGTCATAGTTTGGGGAAGAAACACATATGTCTGGAAAAGGCAGGTGTTCCAATACTTTCCACAGAGTGTATTGTTGTGTTCTCAACTATTTGCACATTTCGCTCTGAAATGCAGCATCAGACTAATAGATGAATGTAAATGCAATCAGCTTGATGGCAGTTTTCCACTCAGCTGTGTGGCTTCATCAGTTTGGGATCTGTAACGCCACTCCTGATCTACTTAAAGTGCTGCCCCTTACATTGTTAGTACGCTGATTCCTCATGGTTCTAGATGCATGATTGTCATGTGAACACACGGAGCGGCAAGTGCCTGTGAATATTCATCTACTTAGCAGCTCATAGAAGTCCACTTCAACATGTGCATTTATCACCGCATATCCGCACGTTTCATTTAATCTTTTCAGGATTTCTAATTCTAAAGCTAAATGGATGTAAGTAAAACAGCCAGCAGGAGATAATTCAGGTGTAAATCTTCAACAATTCCAAGGTTTTATCATGACAATGTAATATGAGCATAATTCAACCCTTCCAAACCACCCCACCCCTTAAACACACACTCACTGTTTGGCCAGAACCTGCTGTTAATTGTGTTAGCCGGAACTGGTCTTGAACACACACTCATGGGATCACAGGAAACAGAGCTTGGGCACCGGTACGCCGAGGTTTCCGTTCCCTAGAAAGAGACAAATGGGGGGGGGGGGGGGGGAACCATAAGAGAACAATAAAATTTCGCTTTAGACTATAAAAATGTCAAAGATTTTTAAAATGACAAATATTTAGTGTTAGGTACCATAATCTTTTAAGGGCAGTGGAAAAGAATTATGAAGCAATCTTTACACACCATCTGTGTGTGTTTCTTTTCATGCTGTCTATCATTTCCTTAAAGTAAGAAGATGCAAAGGCTCCGTATCGTCTATATACGCCATTTGAGAATTTAAGTGCTAAAAAGTGCTTTTCTAGGCTGTCTAGGTGCTGGTGTATACGCAAGTGATTGGTCGTTCGTGAACGATTTGAGTCGTCTCAAAGAGTTTTTCATTTATTTTCTACTGGACGTGCATGTGCCAAGCATCGCAAAATCTCCGTAGGTAACAGAATAGAGTAGCTCAGTCCTTATAGAGTCGTTCGTTCTTTTGGTCCGAATCTTGACATTATTGTTACAAGACGTTACACAATATTACACAATAATTATGGGAGTCATTAGAAAAAAGAACGAAGATATGAGAGGTGAGCTACTCAATCTGTTTATCAAAATTTGTCCTAAGCTGCATTGATATATTTTCATTATTGGATCTACAGTTAAAGGTCGTGTATGTCGACATATTGGGGGATCCGTTTATAAAAAATTGAACATTTTATAATATTTATGATCAAAGGAATTAAATGAACCAAATGACTCAAAAAATCATCGAACAAGATAAAAGAAACAATTTTCCGATCACTATTATAAACTCACACACACTCACACACAGATACATAGAGGGAGAAACTCTGTGTGACCTGCTGTGTGACTGGTGATTGGTCCATGATGAAGAGACGGGGCTTGTAATAAGTCAGTAAAGGGCGTGTCCGTGCACACACGCGACTGACGTCCACCTGAGACTGGAGCTGACCTCGGCGACTCACGCGCCTCTTCTTCTGGCTTGTCTTGCCTATACACATGGAGCCGGACGGCAGGAACACATCAGTCACCAGACTACATGAGAGAGAGAGAGATAGCATATCCATTCATTTTTATAAAAATTCAAGATTTTTTTCTTTTTGTCACAAACATAGTTATATACAGAATACAATTTGCAATGAAATGTAAACCTGATCGGCTGCTCAGAAAATTGTGCTTTAAATAAAAGGCACTATAAATGTAAGATGGAATATGTTAGATAAAAATAAGTAGGGATTTAGTAGTTACAGTACATTTTTAGTAGATAAAGTAGTACAAATAGTACAAATTGAATGAAAGTAAAATAAAAATGTATAGTAAAAATGAAAGTTTAAGATGAATATATATATTATTTGGAAACTAGCCAGTTATTCTGAACAATGATTATGGAAGTACAGTAGTTCAGCACTTTGTTACAATTGGTAACAATTTATTATTAAGTCATAGTACACAAAAAATGTATTTTCCAATTTTCAAATTGTCAATTTTCCATCCAATTTAATCAGACAAATCCAACCTAAAACATAGCATTTATTAAAGCTTCACCATCACGTTCAGTTAATGTGAATGAATTAAATAAATGTTATGTAAACTAATACTTACTTTATATAAATCCCTTAAATTTCCCTAATTTTAATAAATAAATGGTCAAACAAATTTTAGATTTTGAAACATTTTTTGTTGGTTTACAATTGCTTCCGGAGTAAAAAAAAAAAATAGCAAGAAGCAGGACATAATTCATTCATTCATTTTCTCCCGCTTATCCGTAATTCGGGTCGCGGGGGCAGCAGTCTAAGCTGGCCCCCGCCTTCGACTGCTGCCCAATCCTCACAGCACCGTCCCTTACGGTCCCTCCTGCAGGTGGTGAGCCCACGGGAAGGCAGGACATAATGCAGTACTTAATTTAAAGCAATTGTTTAAAACCTGTGTGCCAGCAAGTAGCATGGATCAACAAGGAACCAACTATAACATTACACATAATGTAACAAAACTGTAACATTGCAACATTTAACATTATTTTCACATTTTCAAATTTTCATTTGATTTGATTGCACAATAATCCACTTTCTCCTTAACTGGAACTTGAAACACTGCATTTGAGTGATTTTTCCAAACTGGAGTCAGAAATTTTGGAATAATGTCACTCCCAAAACTCACATATCTAAAAGTAAAAAGAGAGAAAGAAAACAAGAGACATCAACCCTTTTACAAAGCAATTACATATGTAAATTTCAGTTTAATAAAAATATATAAATAAATCAAATCAAATGCTGTTATTGTGATTGTCCCAAACCAGATTAAAAATTTGAAATGATGTTACTATCTAAAATAGTAAAAATAGGTTATAGTAAGAATGTTATATGGGTCTGTATGGCCTTAAGGAGAGGAATGTAGAAGGGAGACATTTTCAGAGGAAGATGGTGGAAGATTTTGCTAAAAGGATGGAAATGGCAGTGGTGAATACTTATTTTGAGAAGAAGGAGGAGCATAGGTTGAAGTGTAGCTATGTGCAGTGTGCTGGTACCGATCTTTAAGAATAAGGGAGATGTGCAGACCTGCAGTATCTACAGGGAAATAAAGTCGATCAGTCACACCATTAAGTTATTGGAAAGAGTAGTGGAAGCCAGGCTGAGAGAAGAAGTGACCATCTGTGAGCAACAGTGTGGTTTCATGCCGACAAAGAGCACCACAGTTGCATTATTTGCTTTGAAAATGTCGATGGAGAAGTATAGAGAAGGTCAGAAGGAGTTGCATTGTGTGTTTGTGAGACCTGAAATGTTGTATGGTTTAGAGACAGTGGCATTGAGTAAAAGACAGGAGGTGGAGCTGGAGGTAGCAGAGCTGAAGATGTTGAGATTTTCGTTGGGAGTGACGACGATGGACAGCATTTGAAATAAGTTTATGAAAGGGATTGCACATGAAGGATGTTTTGGGGACAAAGTGAGGGAGGTGTGATTATGTTTGTTTGGAAATGTGCAGAGGAGGGGCATGGCATATATCCGTAGGAGAATGCTGAGGATGGAGCCACCAGGAAGGAGGAATAGAGGAAGGCCAAGGAGGAGGTTAATGGTTGTGGTGAAGGAACACATGCAGGTAGTCGGTTTGAAAGATGTAGATGTAGAGGACAGGGGGAGTATAGAGACGGATGATCCGCTGTGGCGCCCCCTAATGAAAGCCGAAAGAAGAAGAAGTTAGAATGTTAGAACGGCATTAACGTCATGTACGAAATTTGTTTTGACATGAAATCAAAGCTTAAAATGTAGATTACTTTCACATACAGTCAACTAAGTGTGTTTGTGGAATGTTTTGGCATATTTGGAAAGGATATTTCTAACAAATTGAAATGAACGTCGAGATGACAAATCGTACACACACAAGATGTTTATTTAATCAAGACCGATTAAATCATAGAAATAGTTGATTTTTTAAGTGTCAATCATTTATAAGTATAGATAATATCTTACCTTGTTAAATCTCTACGTCTTTTCATTCAAATCTTCCTTGTCGCTGAGTCATTATTGCAGAAAGTATTTGCCACTATTTTTATATATATTTTTTTTACGACTGTAAGGCTCATGTGCAACATCTACATTTGCGCCGTACGCCAGCAAATCAGGTATAGTGAATTTGATCTTTATTACATTCTTGTTATTAAAAAGTCATTTGGAACAATAATAGTTATTTTATAGCATTTAATATATCTTATTTGAATTGTTTGCTGAATTGCTTGAATTGAAATAGTGACAAGAATCATTTTTTGAGTATAACATGACAATCCGGCTTTTTCTTCTAAACTTAAATAAATAAAAAAAAAAGAAAGGCTTGTTATGACATGCCAGCTGACAGCTACAGCATTAAAATGCAACAAGAAATTGATAGAAAATGTGCCATGTCATTCTATAGTATACAAGATAATTTATAATATTGGCACACTGATGTACTGTAAGAAGAATACAACACTACAGGACATGCTGTAATAAAAATAATCTATTTTGAGGTAGTAAAAGTATACTGCATGGCATCAGGCCACAATTCCAATCATTTTTAACAGAATTTAACAAAATCATTATGCACTGTCTACGTTATAGTGTTTATGTAGTTCAGCTGAGCTACGCCTGCCAGACTTCCTGTGTTTAGCCCAGAATGTTTACATTCAGCTTAGACGTTACAGGAGAACGTTCAAGTTCACTGAGCCTGAGGAATTTCTTATCTGAATATAACACCTTCAGGACATCTCTGATTGGAGTAAACACAAGCATCCAAGACGTGAATAACTCTTCTGTTAAAGAACAGAAAGAAACTGAAAGACGTCATGATCCCTAACAATAAATATAATTATTATTATCGTAAAAATTTTTTTATAAAATGAAGAACGTAGTGTTAGAGCTTTGAGCAGCTAATTAAAAAAATTAAGTTAATTAATACCTACAAAAACGAAGGAATGCTATCAAACATTCACAATTTTCTCTCTCTGAGGAAAGCCTTAAGGAATGAGCCATGTATGTTAACTAAGTTGACTTTATTTCACATGAATGATTTAGAAATGTGAAAGTCAAGACACTATTAGGAAACTAACTCTTGGAACTGTGTTTAGAGGACTGTGTTACATAACTGTATAGTAAACAGGATTGTAATTATAAAGAACTCATAGAGTGTGAACTGTGTGTATGCTGGGCACCATATTACATTAAGGACCTGACTGAAGGTTTAGCAGAAACAGGAGAAGTAGCGCACTGCTTTGTAACTACTGCATAGAATTAAATGGACAAATATGATCTGCATGGAAGAGGCATCAGAAGGAAAACCTGTGACCTTATCTCGTCAGACATATTTAAAACATTGTGATGAATCACAGGTATTTTAAAAAGAAATGCTGTGCACTGAGGAAGTACAAACTGACTGACCACAATTGACCACCAAAGCAGAACAAATACTTAATTACTGTATTTAAGTGGATTTTTCTGGTACTTTTTATTTCTTACATTTTCAAACCAGTCTCTTTAGTTTTCTTCTATTTGTTGACATAACCGATAATTTTTCTTCTTATAACCCATCAACCTATTTCTTGTTATTGCACGGCTTTTACAACCTAATACATTTCCTTGCTATCACTCACCACAAAGCCTACAAAGCTGACAATGAGAAAGACAGAGCGCAACATAAGGTCTGTGTTTAACATGGATGAGACGGAGGGAGGCTGTGATGTAACTGAGAACAGAGTCTTGGGCTCTGACATGTACTTAAGTAAAAAGTAGTCATTATTACAACCTGTTTTAGTGTCACGCTGGTATGATGTGAGGTCCAGGTTGTAATAATGACTACTTTTTACTTAAGTACATGTCAGAGCCCAAACCTCTTTATTTTAACTTGGTGAAAAAGTGTTGTCAGAACTTCAACTTTTACCAGTCTTTTAAAACACAAGTATCTGTACTTCTACTTGAGTGAAGGATGTGTGTACTATTGCCACCTCTGCCCCAAAGGCATAATTTGATAAAAAAAAAAAACACCTTGCTGATTGCTATATCTGTTATGCTTTGAGGTTGTTGAAAACCTTACACAGATTGTCAGAAGATTGGTTTCCAGTATAAATTAACAAATTCTGTAAGCAAATATGATGCGCCAACAAACGGAAGCTGTAAAGAGGCTGGCCTCCACAGCATAAAGATGATCAGAAACCTCAAAAAGCAGTTGGAATTACCATCACGGTCCCTTTGACTCGAATATCATTTAAAACTTGTGGGTGAAGCTAAAACCTGCTGAGACACGGGAAGAGCAGAAGAGAGTCCTGACCTGTTAAAGGATCTCTTTCTTGAGCCTCTCCAGCACCTGCTGTCTTCTTTAGCTAGAGGACAGCGTGAGGGCGAGTCATTCAGAGGAGACATCAGGCTATTCACTATCTGACTCAGCTGGGCACTCTGCACACAAACACACACCGAACAGAAATCAGTATGAATACATTTTTTTTACCGATAATTACATTACAAATAAGTTCATATTAATAGGTGCAGACCTCGAAGAGAAGTAATGATCAATCCTGGCTAGAAATAAAGTAGAAATGCAGTAAACACAAATATTTCGATATACAGGTAGTCCTGGATTTTTAATGGAGATGTGTTCCGAGACATCATTATGGGGTAGTGTACTATAATTTGTTAATAAATTAACAAATTACAGTATATAATTCAGCAAACATAAAAATGTACACATCCATAATGTATAAACTATACATGTATATGGCAGCGGGCACATGGAGGAGCGAGTGGAGAACGGAGTATACGCTGCTACCTCGCAAAACTTTAAATATTTTTTTATTTTGTCGTATCGCTTTCGTCATTGTAAGAAAGAAAAATCTTAAGTTGAACATCAAGTTGGTAATGTGTAACCATCCTCAGCTACACTGAGGGACCTCCAACTGAAGTCAAGTCAAGTCAAGAGGCTTTTTGAAGACAAGTCCATCCAGAGGTAAAGCATCAAGATGAATCAGGCAGGTCCAGAAAGAAGAAAAGGACAATGATCACTGGTGCCCCAGGAAGTATACAGAAGTAAACTGATGTTAGAATTGTCTCTTAGTATTGTATCTTAGTCAAATTGAATGTACACTTACTTTATTTAGCATTTATGAACCAAAACTTTCTCTGTTAGCCTTAATGCTAGGGGATATATCATTTTACATAAGCATGCATTCATGAACCAGGACATCTGTCTGCCCAAAACCAGTTCATCTTTAGATTTTCATTCATTAATGTTCCCACCTGCCTCTTCTACACAGCACCTGGATCCTGCTTCAGTTCCAAGTACATTTTCATAGCTAAACTTGTTTCCACTGTGTAGAACATTGATTTCATGTTCGTGTGGATGTACGTGCAGTAAAACCCAGAATTTATCCAATATTCAGGAATATTCAAATGTATAGGCAAAAACCGGCAGAAATGGTGAAATACATAATAACATAATTCCAGGAGCAAAATGGGTGAAAAAAATAGTTAGCAAAGAGATATCAGTTATGAATTAAAGGCTTGGAAAGTCCATGGAACAAGTCACAAAGAAAGTTACTTGACAATCATTTTGCTACATAGAGACACTACGAGTATTGTATTCTGTATTGTATTCTGGGAGTTCACAGTGGCGATCTTTAAAGCCTGTGACAACTGCTGGGAATTGGAGTTCCTACTAGCTGAGATCTGACATACATACAGTATAACACTTCAGCTCAAATCTATTTACATTCATGTCATTTGGCAGAAGGCCAACTGAGCAGTTGAGGGCCTTACTCAAGGACCCAGTAGTGGCAGCTTGGTAATGCTGGTATTTGAACTCACAACCTTTCAATTAGAAGTCCAATGTCTTAACCACTGAACTCTAGCTCAAAAAAAGACAGCGAGGGGACTCTAGCCAGATACAAATAATGCACAGATAACAGCTAATGACTTGATATCATTTTATATCGGATTGCAGAAACACAATGTGCTCCATGATCATTACCTAGTTTGCATTAACACTGTTAACTAGCTAACTATATACTAGCACGTTATGCTTACCATTTAGGTTTTCACTGGAGCATCCACTGCCTTGTAACTAGCTGATTAATTAATTACTTCCTGTACAAATCAAAAGTATTGTGCACTATACATACATTTATAATGCAAAGTTGACTATTTATTCATTGCATATAATAAAACCAGAATAATTGCCTAAGTCTCACCTGTCTCTCGATGTTTCGGAGGAGGCGTGTTGGACTGCTGGGCTCTGTGTCAAGCTCAGTGCTGAGATCGTTTTTATGTCCTGCTGTTAATGTCAAACCAGCCGTCTCGGTCAGCAGAGTCTGCTGGATTTGCAGGTCTGTTAATGGCTGGGCCTCAGCCAAGACAACAACTCCCTAAAGCAAAAGGTACAGATTTACACTTTCTAAAGACTTTGGTGCAGCAGAAATCACAACTACACTGGTATGGTACAATTTTGAAGTGATTTGTTAAGGTTAGATAGCTAGTAAGTTTGGGTAAAAGGGTACAAGTGATGTTAAAAACAGAGAAGGCAACATTTCTGACGAACCTCTATTTTGTTCAATTTTCAGGAATAAGGGAAAAAAATGCAAACAATAGCAATGTATATTTGGTTAATTAAAAAAAAACAAAAAAAAAAAAACATTTAATTAATTAACAAAAAGTGCAAACGTCAACAATGAGGCTCCATTTTGTTATTTTTCCACACAGATTTTCATGAATATAAAATATTATAAAGTTCTATAGATAATTTTTTAACATGGACAGCAGAAAACAGAAGAGGTGGAGACACATTGTTTCTACTAAGTAAGCATTCGCGTATTAGCTTTTCATTCTATTAAAACAACGAAATGTGTATTTGTGCATGGATGGAAGCTACTGTATATCTGGCTACCATTTTGTTTGATGTGGTGTACCATACTTTGTTTCCCTTCTTGTTTCATTACTTCGAATGTCTCTTGCTTGTCTAATGACTTGGAATTTGGCTTACTGTATGTTTCAATAAACTTCTATCTAGTCCAAGATCATTATTAAATCATTATTCGTTCTGTAAAGTTAACTAGTCATTACATAGATACAATTACTACTACCAATAATTGCAGTAAGTAATTGGACATGAGTCAGTTTAATTCCATCACAGTAAGACTGTAACCCTATATTGATATAGAGAACTGGGAGTGGAGATGTGTTAGCTCTTTACCTTGTTTGCAAGGAGGTGCTGATGAAGCTGTGAAACCTTCTTAATTTGCAAGTCCAACTCAGACAATCTTAGCTTTATCCATGTCCACTGACTCGCTAACTTCGATCTGTCATGTTGAAACCTCCACTCGCATCCCAGACAACTGAGAGAAAGAGATAGAGAGAGACACTGAAATATTGATCAGCTCTTTTCAGCAGCCCGATTCACTCTTAACAACATTTTCCATCTACCTGGGGGTGTACTTCATAAAGTGAAAAAACAAAATTGGGCTTATTCCTTGCTTAATTAATTAAACCATTTTATTAATAAAATGTAGGACTTAATATAATTAAAACTAATACATATATACAGTTTATATTTCCATTTTAATCAGTTTGAATTAAATCAGTTCTATAGTCAACGATATTATGCCTGATACTACTTACAAATAGTGAAAGGATCATATTAATGAAATAGCAGTGAAGTCAAATGATATAATAACCATAAAAGCTATCAAAGATATCCAAGTGTCTTCCCAAGAGTATGTATACAACATCACAGAAGTTGTTTCCAGCCATATGTGGTTCTTCCCCAAATTGCTACAAACTGTGAGGCACACAATTGTATAGGATGTCTTTGTATGTGGTAGAATTCGATTTTTCCTTTACTTGACCTATGAGACCCAAACCTTTTCCACCATGGTAATGCCCCTGTGCACAAAACCAGCTCCATGAAAATATGGAGTGGAAGATCTCCTGCTATAGTGCTCCAAACTCAACCCTGCTGAAGACCTTTGTGATGAATGCTGACTACACCCCAGGCCTCCTCAGCCTACATCAGTACCTGGCACCCTTGTGGCTTTTCAAAATCTAATGGAACATCTTCCCAGAAGAGTGGAGGTTATTATACCAGTAAATGGTGGGTGGTAGCTCAGTGGTTAAGGCATTGGACTTTGGATCAGAAGGTCACAAGTTTAAATTCCTCCACCACAAATCTGCCACTGCTGGGCCCTTGAGCAAGGCCCTTAACCCTCCCCTGGATAATGGAGTCTGCCAAATGCCATACATGTAAAAGGGGACTAAATGTGAAATAGGATGTTGTTATGGCCAGTTGGCCACAACCTTTTTCCATATAGTGTATGATTATAATGTCTTTTTGAAACTGCTACTACAAATCTGAAGGACCTAATTCTCACCAATATGCTGGAGTAAGGTTTAGTGTTAAAGTAGACTGTAGAATAATAGTAGAATAATGAAGCCCACACCCTTATTACATATATGTCGATTTTCTTTCCAACCCGAGGAAAACAATCATTTCTCAAACGAACAGCCATTTTTCTAATGCAAAGTTAAAAACCAAAACCAATACATAAAAATATTTGGAATTCGGGAATGATATCAGAAGCATATCGTGAGTCAGAGAAACAATATATTCGCAGAGAAATGGTGCTCAGATATATGAAACAACAAGACTTTGCAAACGAGAAGAAAGATCACTATGCTTAAACAGAACAGAACAGGTGAACACATTTGGGTAACAAGCCAATGATAAACAGTGTTGGACAAAGTACAAAATCTTAAACTTTTTTAAAAATTTATTATTGCTATAATGTTCCTATTATTATTTTGTTCTCAAGACTCTTGTTTAAACTCCTTGATTTATGTGGAAAGACTCTAATGTTGCTTTTAACACACCAATCTATTAATAGAATAATATTAATAAGTCAAACACTGATATATTATTAAAATTATCATGAGCCCAAAACCTTCTTTTTGACAAAAAAATTCCCGCAAAAAAGGTCGTTGTGGCGAGTTCGAGTCAGGAGTTTATTACATTTATTACTTGCTGTTGAACAGATGTTGAACTGTATGTTCGTGGTAAGTAAGTTTAATACAGAGCATGCGCTCTGCCCTGATTAGTGGCCTACTGTGTGATTGAGTATAAAATAAGTTTTTATCTGCTCATAAATAAAAAGAAACAAATAATTTCCCAAAATGTAGTTGAGTAAAAAGTAGGATATTTAAAATGTAGTGAAGTTAAAGTAAAAGTCTCCCAAAACGGAAATACTTCAGTAAAGTACAGATAAGCGAAAAAAAAGGCACTTAGGTACACTAACGAGTTACCTTTACTTCATTACTGTCTACTGGAGACAAGACAGGGACCAAAACAAAGACATGTGGCATAAACGAAACAGCAAGGAGAGTATCAGCTGGTTTAAATGGCAAGACTGTCCGTGGGATGTGTGTATGCTTGTTTAACATTAAACTTGGACTATTTTAATGAACAGCTTTGGAAATATTAAGCCATGAATTTTTTGCTTAAAGGCAAAAGAGGCTAAATATTATTATTACTCTGTTTGAACTCTATGAACTCCTTCTTTCTTTTTCAGTATATATTCAGTGAAGCCTCTTCCCTGACAGACTAGCTAATAGGAAAATTCCACGAATAGTTAGAGTGCAGTGAAGCAGCAAAACACACACACACACACATACACACACACACACACACACACACACACACACACACACACACACACACACACACACACACACACACACACACACACACACACACACACACACACAGGGAAGACAGAACTCTGATATCTCCTTCTGAGATGAAACCTTTTTGGTCATTGCCTAAACACACACACACATGAAACATTTCCCCACGGTGGGATATTTGTTCCTACCTATTCTTCATATGTCCTGTTTTTTCATCTATTTCTGTCCATTCATTTCTTCCATGTGAATGCGCACTGCACCTGGGTGTGCCTTTAAACTCATTTTCTTTTCCAAAAGGTTCGCAGGCCACAACTAAACCATGTTAAATTGTGAACATGTGTAAAACAGAAGCTGTACTGAGGACGAGAAACAGATTGGATTATTCCATGAATATGAACCTCAGGGCAGATCTCTGTAGCTTGGGTTTAATAACTGGTCTAAAATCAATACAATACAAAAACAAACAGAGCTACAATCTCAGGATACAAGGAAGACCTTAGTCAATTGTACTCTTCAAATGATGTCTAAAGACCTGCCTTCTCCAAAAGTACTCAAATTACCACTTGTGATACACTTGTGATAATATATTCTCTACCAACAGAGGTTTAAGACTGATGTTACTCTTCGTCTGTGTCCTTTGAACCAGTAAGTAATTTGGCTAAATAACTTATTTTTATTGACTGTATAAAACCAAAATCACATTTGCAATAACGCTCATATTCATGAAAGCTGCCCTTTTGCTCTTATGATATTGTCTTATTCTGTCAGATGTTATAAAAAAAACAAGATCTCGAATTTAGAATTTTGTGCCTATTTTTAAACATTTTGGTGACATTTTTGACATCATCCCCATTTGTTTATGACCACAAACAGCAAATGAATCAGAAAATGCACCTGCAAATGGGTGATATCCCTGCAGTTGTGGTATTGACTAGTCTGAGACTGAGTCCAAATGCGCTTGAGACCAAGACAAAACCAAAACCTTCAAAACCAGGTCTCAAGACTAAAACCAGTCTTGGGTACTACAGTGCAAGCATCTGCTATATTTGTTACTTTATAAATGCAACCTTCATTCAAATGTCTTTCATATCCATTTCACGCTACAAAGGAAGCTTAATCCACAAGGATAACCCAGAAAGACAAAGTGTCACAAAGACAATGTACAAATGCACCATTGAGACATTGGAGGACTTTGTGAGACCAGTTAGCCACAGCTTGGGGTTAGAGCTCTCACAAAGCCTGTCATTTATGCACAAGAGAAAAGAATGGATGCCCCCTAAACACTTTCTTTTTGTTCCTGGAACTCATAAAGTGGTGGGCTTTCAGCATCCTTTATTGGATAGCTCAGTCTGGGGGTATTACAAAAGAAATCCTGGCTACTTCCGGGTGCCTACACACACACACACACACACACACACACACACACACATACACACACACACACACACACACACACACACACACACACACACACACACACACACACACACACACACACCTTCCTGCATTCCATCTCAATGAGAGAAAACATGTTCAAAAAGATTAACAATCTTTTTTTTTATAAAAGATATTATTTATCTTTTTTTGCTGATTTATGTTTTTAAAACTTCAAACTTATCTGACCCACATTTACATCACAAAAAAAAAAACAGCAAACAAAACGATGAGGTAGTTGATCCACAACCCACATCATCTGATTTGTCGAGGCATGTTTTCTGCAAACAAGTAAGCCTGAAACATCACCTCCGAATCGTTGTGCATTTCTCTCAGACCTCCTCAACGTGTCTCCGTATGACCCTTTAACTCATTAAAAAGGAACAAAAGGACAGGACAAAGATGACGCAGCAGGAGCTCCATCTTGAAGCTGCATTGCAGGCGCAATTTTTTAAGGCTGTGGGAGGGTGAATTACATGTTAACTGATTCACTAGATAATATATTCTAATAGTATCTAAACTGACCAGGCATAACATTATGACATTATAACCAGACCAGTGAAGCGAATAACACTTACACTTATCTCTTCATCATGGTACCTGGTAGTGGGTGGGATATAAAGCATTAAGCAGCAAGTGAACATTTTGTCCTCAAAGTTGATGTGTTAAAGCAGGAATCAATGGGCAAGTGCAAGGATTTAAACAAGTTTGAAAAATTGTGATGTTTAGACGACTGGGTCGGCGCATCTCCAAAACTGCAGCTCTTGTGTGCTGTTCCTGAATCTGCAGTGGTCAGTCAAAAATCTATCAAAAGTGGTCCATTGATGCATGTGGGGAGCGAAGACTGGCCCGTGTGGTTACATTCCAGCAGACGAGCTTCTGTAGGTCAAATTGGTGGAGAAGTTATTGCTGTTAATGCTTGTTGGGTCAGAACTCTTTTGGCAGCTAAAGAAGGACCAACACAATATTAGGCAGGTGGTCATAATGTTATGCCTGATTGGTGTATATCTACAATAGTGTACAAGAAAGGGCGTTAATAAAATAAAAGCACAAGTTGCAAGGAGTGGAAACTGCATTTATTTTTCAACATACGCCCCTGCTACCTTTATACACTTATCCCAGCGTCCCAGTGTAACTAACACGAAAAAGATTCGCCATAGAAAGATTTTCCAGTATGCCTGAACCATCCTTTGTTATCAATGCTAAAAGCCTGACCTCCAAGGAACTCGTCAATTATCCAGGATCAGGCGTTTGACACGCTGAATGGTCACAGAATAACTGCTGTGGGGTGGGAACCACCAGGACCAGGATCATCACTGATAAATGTACATGTTTACACCATTCAACTGCAGCTTAAAGTTTTATCACCATACTGTTTTCAAAGTTCACTCAAGTCACTTACTACTGCGTGTTATTCCGCTATGCTATCATTTTTTTTTAATACCTGTAAAATGAAAAGTTCCAGTTTGACTTGAACACCCCTCATATAAATGATGCATGGTTACTGGAGAGAGTTGAAGGTCTTCCTGATCTCCTGGAAGCTCACGTGCTACTCAAAACACCTTGAACGACTCGTTGCAGACGTCTCAGGTTCGCCTAGCTTTGCGTGAAATTTCACGTTTGCTTTTTGTTCTAACTTGCTGTCCATGATGAAATCGCAGATGTGGTATTGCAATGTGGCCAGAAGAGCACCAGTTAGCACCATTAGATTTACTGTTTTTCTCAGTCGCTTTGGAGCGTTTCTCAGATCAGAAATGAAATTCTCAAAACTATTTGTTCAACCTCCATATCATTTAGTCACTCGTGCTCATCATAAAAACATTTCTTGTTTCTTTGATCCAGTTGCGAATGCTTTTGTACATCATTTAATCAATTGTGTACAAGTGTCTGCTGTTTCCTACATTATTAGTTGTTTATGTTCATGTTGATTGAAATATATTATACTGGTTTCACCTGAATAGTTTTAAACCCTAAAACATCTCAGCATCAGTTCACTGTATAAGTCATTGAATACAAAATGGGTAAACCAGTTGTCATCATCTAAAATGTATATTAAACTGCGAGAGAACGGCATCAGATCAACCAATAATCAACTCGTTTTTTAAAACACGTCAAAGGTGAATCTTGTAAAACTTCAATTTTGCTCCAAAGCAGCTGAGAAAAACCGTAAAACTTTTTAATATTACCTCTTAATCCAAGTAGACAATCATGTTAAACCTGACTATGTCCGCAATAAAATCTACTACACACTAGAAATGTCTGTTTTGCTGAGATCTTAAAGTAGTTAAACTGACATTTCTAGACAGTAGAAGCCCAGCTCAAAGCTAAAGAAATGCTTTTCACCCAAAACTGTCCAGAAAGTTATATTTGGATCCAGACTGCAGAGAGACTTAAAAGCTTTTTTCTCTTTCTCTGATCTGCAAGGGCCTGATGTTTTTGTGCTCCTGGACAAGTTCCAGTTTCAACACAAATGGCCGTCCCTAATTATAAGACATTTTGTACATGATTAAGCAATAGAGAATATCTAAATATGTAATTATACATAATCCTGGAAAATCCCATAGTTTGTTAAAACTATGGGATCCTGCAGAAAAACAGCATGAAGCTCAAAAAGATATCGAGACAAATCCAGAAATTCGAGGATCAACCAAGTCTCGCTTTCTAAATAAGCCTCAAACTTTCAATATCCCATGAAGTATCACTAAAGCACAATGCACAATTCAGTGATCAGGTACAGTAAGCAATGCGTTGGTCAGTGAAGCAACCAAGAGTTCAAGAGGACTTGAAAGAGCTGGAGAGATTGCCAGCTGAGTTGGAAGAAGCTGTTCTGTGGACAATTATATACACAAAACTCCAGAAAAGGGTCTATTGATATTTTGAAAACTGACTGAGCTTTTTGCCCACATTTGCCCCTGGCCATCACAGTTGTACAGCTTGAACTGAAACACACACTTAAATACTTAATACCCTTTAGAAACCTCTACATCTATAACACCACCCATATTATAACTGTTTACTCTCACCGCTGCGGCCCGGGTTCGATCCCCGGTCAGGGAACCAACCCCAGCCACTCTTAGTGCCGGTCCCAAGCCCGGATAAATGGGGAGGGTTGCGTTAGGAAGGGCAACCAGCGTAAAAACATGTGCCAAATCAAACATGCGGATGATCCGCTGTGGCGACCCCTAATGGGAGAAGCCGAAAGAAAGTTTTACTGTTTGAAGTACTTATAGACATTTGTGCTCATTCAGCCACAAGGGTGTTGGTAAAGTCAGGTACTGATGTAGGTGAGGTGAGGAGACCTGGGGTGCAGTCAGCCTAGGGTTAAGGTCAGAGCTGTATAGCAGGAGATCTCCCACTTCAAACCCATGTAAAACCATATATTCATGGAGCTGGATTGGGATGCTTAACAAAAATATATAAATGTGATGGTTGGATGTCTGGAAAATGGCCTAGTGTACAAAGAAGGCACATATAAGAACATCTAATCTATAAAACCATAAATGTTGCACACTCACTCTGAACTTAGTCTCTTTCTTATGGTCTTTTCATCCCACTCATCATCTGAGCTAATGTCTGTACCATCCGAGTCCAAAGCCTGCTGGGCATTACGAAGTACTGCCTGTCCACGTTGTGCTAAACTCTTAATACCTCTGATAAGCTGAATACTATCAGAGCTTTTCTCCATCGAGGAGGCTTCAGAGGAATAACCAGATCCAGCGTTTCCCTGCTGCACTGCCGGGCTATTAAACGTCTGCCCTGAAGATTTATCGGAAAGACAGTCGGCTTCCTCATGAGCCCCTAAAACATTAACACACGTGTTTTCTGCAGGATGTAGCGTATCAGGGTGGGTTTTGGAAGATGTGGGTGAAAGGGATGAGAGTTTCTTCGACATTGCTTCTAGTTGCTTGTTGAAGGTCTGAAGGGCGTTTTCACCGAGCAGTGCATGGAGTCGGACTTTTGCTCGCTCCATGCGAGACGTTAATACACAGTGTTGAGAAGAGAGTCGCCTTCTTCGAGCTTCGAAGTCCTCCTGCACTGAATTGCGGGATCCTAAGCGCCATACTGGTTCTAAAGCAACGCTCTGGTCTCTTGATCTTGCTGAGGAACAGGGTTCACTGTCTCTTTGGTAGTATGGCAGAAATGACAAGGTTTGTGTTAAGTTCTGAAGATCTTCCGAAACTTTCCTGGACTGTTCTTGGAACCCAGAGTCCTCATGAATCATTGGACAATCTACACCAAATTCATCCATGGACACAAACCCGAGCAAAGGTCCCAAGTTGCGCTGGAGATCTGGTTTATAAAATGTTGAGCTGTGATCCATTGACTGTTGGGGAATCGCTGGTAGCTCTTTGATGCTACAGGAGTCTAAAATGGAAAAAGAGGAACGATTCAACCAAAACCTAGCATAGCTGTCGTTCACTAGTTTTATCTGAGAATCCATGTCTCGGCTGGAATCCACATCTTGGGTTAAAACCGGAGGTGAAATGTGAATCCTGCAATCTTTTTCTAAAGTCTTGTCTAGGGCTGGTGGCATCGTGAACCAAATTCTTTTAGAAACCTCCAAAATAAGTCCAGTGGATATGGGTTATTCAGTGTCTTGAGCTAGAAATAAGAACACAAATGATTAACCTCATGTGCTGCAGACTGGAACATAATAGATCACCAAATATCTTGCATCTTTGCACTAATGTGAAATTGAGGATATATGTCAGGAACCTATAGCAAATAACCCATTGTAATAAAGTAGTAGGAAAGAGTATAGCTTCCAAAATTATTACCAATTAAAACTAAATAAAAAAAATTGTTTTTTTAAAACTAAGTCACCAACTTTTATTAGACATTGTCTAGGCATGGATTTTTCTTTACATTATTTATTATACATTATTTATTTTGAATAAATACATTTTTAAAGTACGTTTTTAACGTGGCTTCGACTCTGTGTTGTACTTAAGCAAGCCAAATATATTTGTTTAAAAACATTTTTGAAAAAATAGTAAATTTTTACTGCTTAAAAACCAAAATTCACCTTATTTACATAGTGAAACATGCAAAGCAAATAGATTGCTGGATACATGTATATAGAAGGTATGTGGCTTCATCCCACACCATGTTTCACTGACTTTAGAGGCCACCTGCAGTGACCAAAGTAAAGGTTATATGCGTACGTTCTGGCGTCCTATTTATTACAGTGTACTAGTGCACAGTTGAGGACGACCCCCAAATCTGATCTTTTCCAAACACAAATCATTAACCTCATGTGCTGAGCCAAATATCTCAAAATAATCTTAGCTATGACCTGGAATCCTTGATTTTCATTTGACTGAAGTATTTAAGTCATTATATGAGTTAAACTTTATCTGAGAAATGTGTAATAGATTAATGAAGGATCTACAGCAAGCCACTCAAGATGCTGGACAAATGACCATTATAGCCATTATAACTACAATGCACAATAATAACTCAAGTCAAGCAAGGTCATGTCAGACAATGATCTGAGCCAATGACATGATGAAATTGGGGTTATACAGTAAGTCATGAATCTATACTGAATAACCCATTCTGATAAAGTGTTTAGAAAGAATACATCTTGCAAATTGTTTTCAAATTAAAAGAAAACAAAATATGTTTCTCGGACTAAATCAATCACTGACTTTGGATGGACTATTATAGCATAGATTGTCCACTAGGCATGGACTCAAGGTTGGACCAGATCCTTTAATTTTTACATAATAAACACAAGGTTTAATAACCAAACCTTCACTGATACCAGAAATTTGTCTCAGTCTTGTTCTTATGCAAGCCACATGTATTAGCATTAGCATTTTAGAAAGATATGGTCAACTTTTACTGCTGTAAAGGAATCGAAAATATTTATATGGTGGATTGAAAAATTTTTTTTTTTACTTTTGTTAAATGTTTACAGCATCTCTCTATTTGAATACATTGAGTTATATACGTCCTCAACCTCACACCAGTGCACTAATAAATAGGACTAAAACTTGTGGAAGGATTTCCACAAGGACTAATTTGGTCACTATATATACACACACACATACACATACACACACACACACACACACACACACACACACACACACACACACACACACACACACACACAAAATGCTAAAACAAATAAATATAAATCTACAGTATACCAGATAACCCATTGTAATAAACTGGTTGGGGAAAAAAAATCATTATTCAATTTCCAATAAAAATGAGAAAGACACATGTTAACGCATTTTAGAAGAATATAGTAAATATCGACCTTAAAAGAAAAGTGAATGACTTTATTTTGCTTTAGTTACATGTTTACACTTAGTCAAAAGAAACAAAATACACTTTATTTGCATAAAAAACTGCAAAGAGGGAAAAATCGTTTGATTTTATCTTTAGTTGTATGTTTACAGCATCTATTACACTACAATGCAATATATGTACAGTATGTATGTATAAGTAAATAAATAGGGATGTGGCTTTGTCCCAAACCGAGTGTCAATGACTCGATAGGCCACCTGCAGCGACCAAGATAACAGATACTTGCGCAAGTTCGAGTCCTACTTATTAGTGCACGAGCACGCGGTTTAGGACGGAACCCAAAAAGACAGCTCTATTTCCGAAAGACTAGACTTCAAAACTCAGCGTTCAGACTCGTATAAATGATAAACCGGTTTCATTTCAAGGGTGTAACGTGTCTAGATTTGATATTAATCAAGTTAATTAGATAATATCACTTTGATTTTTACTTTTTTTTCTTGATACGATGCGTTTCGGTCGTTTAGATCACCTCGATACAGTAAATTGCAGTTAAAATAAATTAGGCGAATTGTTTTAATCGACCGAAAACCTAATGATTTCTAGCAAAAACATATGTGTATATATAATTGTGAATATTATAATTGTAATTAAAATAATAAAAAAAAACTTACTTCTTAAATGGTGTTCAATAGGTGCCTTGTAAAAAAACCGTTAAAAGCAGCGAGCGCGCGCGCGTCGGGAGAAAGAGGGAAGAACCACTGCGCTCGCGCTGCTCTGAGCGTGTCTCGCGCTTTCACCATGGAGACGAGCCAAGGGCCACAATCACACACTTCTACATAAACACGGACTCACAATGTGTACAGTTTATCACACACTTCTACACAAACACTGTCTCACAATGTGTACAGTTTATCACCCACTTCTGCACAAACACTGTCTCACAATGTGTACAGTATAACAATCACTTCTACACAAACACTGTCTCACAACGTGTTCAATATTACACACTTCTACACAAACACTGTCTCACAATGTGTACAGTATAACAACCACTTCCACACAAACACTGTCTCACAACGTTTTCAATATTACACACTTCTACACAAACACTGTCTCACAATGTGTACAGTATAACAATCACTTCTACACAAACACTGTCTCACAACGTGTTCAATATTACACACTTCTACACAAACACTGTCTCACAATGTGTACAGTATAACAACCACTTCTACACAAACACTGTCTCACAACGTTTTCAATATTACACACTTCTACACAAACACTTTCTCACAATGTGTACAGTTAATCACACACTTCTACACAAACACTGTCTCACAATGTGTACAGTATATCACACACTTCTACACAAACACTGTCTCACAATGTGTACAGTTTATTACACACTTCTACACACTGTCTCACAATGTGTACAGTTTATCACACACTTCTACACAAAAACTCTCACAATGTGTTTAATATTACACACTTCTACACAAACACTGTCTCACAATGTGTACAGTTTATCACACACTTCTACACAAACACTGTCTCACAATGTGTACAGTTTATCACACACTTCCACACAAACACTGTCTCACAATGTGTAGTGTTTATCACACACTTCTACACAAACACTGTCTCACAATGTGTACAGTTTATCACACACTTCTACACAAACACTGTTTTACAACGTGTACAGTTTATAACACACTTCTACACAAACACTGTCTCACAATGTGTACAGTTTATTACACACTTCTACACAAACACTGACTCACAATGTGTACAGTTTATCAGTCTTCTACACAAACACTGTCTCACAATGTGTACAGTTTATCACACACTTCTACACAAACACTGTCTCACAATGTGTAGTGTTTGTCACACACTTCTACACAAACACTGTCTCACAATGTGTACAGTTTATCACACACTTCTACACAAACACTGTCTCACAACGTGTACAGTTTATCACACACTTCTTCACAAACACTGTCTCACAATGTGTACACTTTATCACACACTTTTACACAAATTCGAAAATGTTAGATTTGATTGGAGGTAGAATATTAACTTCATTCTGACCAATCAGAATAAAGAATACTGAAGAACACTGCTCTGGTTTAAGCATCAATAAAGGTGTGAACGTGGAGCTTCAGATGGATGATAGAGATGGACGTACTGTATGTGGAGCTCATGTTTGGAGACAACATCTCGCTCTCACGTCCATCACACCAGTAAAAAGGAATCGATAATCATCATCGTCATCAACATGTCATATTATTCTCAATGTTTATCAGTCATTTGTGATAATACAGTTTTTTTCTCAGAAGCTGTGGAGCGTTTCTCAGATCAGAAATACATTTCTCAAAACTTCTTTACATCATGTCATCATTTTGTACATCATTAGTAATGTAATTTCTCTTTGCTTTGAGCAAATGCTTTGGTACATTCATTGAATTATTGGTGTTCAGTTGTTTGCTGTTTCCTACAATATCAATTCCATCTTCTATGGTGTGGTCTGCTGGTGCAGCAGCATCTCTACTGCAGGTAGGGAGAGACTGAAAAAGCTGATCAGGAAGTCCAGTTCAGTCCTGGGGATTCCTCTGGACACTGTTCAGGAGGTGGTAGAAAGGAGGAGGGTACTGTAACTAAACAATCATCATTGCTGGAGAACGTCTCTCACCCCTTGTATAAAACAGCTTCATCTCTGCGCAGCTCCTTCAGTGAGTGTTACATCCTGAATGTCTGAAGAAGTGATACAGAATGTCTTTTCTCCATGCTGCTATTCGACTGTACAATCAAAATATTTTATGAGGTGGTATCAAAAGGTTTCGAGACTACTGGTGCTAATCTGACCACGTGTGTTACTCCGTCTGCAATTTCATCATGGACAGCAAGTAAGAACAACGAGCGAACATGATGTTCTGTGTGAAACATGGGTAAATCTTCCACAGAGACGTTTTGACATACAGGGATGCGGAGTTTTAGTTTTTTTAGGTGTTTCGAGCAGCATGCACTCTTCAAGATCGGAAGAAAATCAATGGAAAAGGGACGAGAGATCAGTAAGACCTCCAACGAGCTCGACTGTTTAGCAACTTGCGCATGATGATCAACGGAGAGCAGTCCACATGATCTTACTTCTGCACCCGCCAGATTTGGCTCCTCTTCCCAAAGATCAAGATCCGGCTAGGGTTTTGACACCATTGCAGGAGATCCAGTGCGAATCGCAGAAGATGCTTGAAACGTTCCAAGAAAACTTCCAGAAGTGGCAGGAACACTGGGAGCGCTGTATTGTACTTCCTTGTATACTAGTTCACACATGAATAGTCTTAATCCCCAAAACATCTCGGCATCAGTTCATTGCATAAGTTATTGAATGATATGTTTATGTCATAATGTGTCAAGCTTAAATTTCTATAATTTTTTTTGTTAATGTCTCTCGAATCGAAGAATTGTGCAGATGAATCTTGAATGTCAATATTGAAGGCGAGTGTACAGCATCAGATCAACCAAACATCTAATTGTTCTCTCATGATCCTTAAGTTGGTGAGCAAATACAGACAGAGCAAAACACAGAATTACTGTAAATGGATGAACAACCAGGAAATGAATGAACTTTAGTACATTACTGTAAAAGTGTGAATCCTGTCCGATCTCTTGCAATCAATATACAGTAAATGCAGTAAAGTGTACGTTTGTGCATAATCACCATACAGAAGAAATTCATCCTCGTGCATTTCAATCATTGTAACCCAAACAACAGTTTACATCAGGAAACACCGAAAACGTGTGCCGTCATAGTGACAACACGACTAAACATTTTGATGATCTTGTTTGTAAACAATGATACTTACTTACTTTTGAGAGATGAACTAAGCATTTTGAGAAAAGTACAGCCCTTTGCAAGTAATCCAATGTGTGGTGCTGTTTGTACGAATTGTTTTGCACTTTTATCAAGTATGATTTGAGAAATGCTCCAAAGCAGCTGGGAAAAACTGTAAGCCTGAGCTGTTCCTTCCTGTTGAAATGTGTGTAGAACGTTGTGTTGATTTCGCATGCTTCGTATCATGTGTGGAATGGGTTCTGTCATGCAGCGACAAGTCCTCATCCAAACTCTCAATTATGGTCATAACATCTGCAAGACTTAAATGATACTCACACAGACACAGCTGGAAAAATGAACCCCTGAGGGATGGGTTTACTGGCATATGGTGGAGTGCAGAGTGAGAGAAAGAAAAAAAGAGAGAGAGAGAGAGAGATTGAGATATGGAGTAAGAAAGAATTTTTGAAGGTTTATTTGTCGTAGGTTTATCAACTTCAAGAATGATGCTATGAATCTGTCAGCAACATCATTTTTTCTACCAATCAGGTCTGTTATCTGCTCAGCACTGCTTATAAGCAATACTTTTGAACACCAGCATAGTAACTTTTACTTTGGACTACCCCACCCTGTTATTAATTACTTTCCTCCAGCTGCATGCCACTGTTTTTTTACAAACTTAACTTTTTCTCAGTGGCAATATTTCTGACCAAGATAAATGTTTATCTGCTCAATATAACGTTTGCTTTTGACATCACTCCTTTTACTGTCACGACAGACTGCATATGATTTTGTACCTAATCGCGAGACTATAGTATGACCATGTTGTGTTATGTCTCCATCTGCTGGTTATAAGAGCGCATTACCTGACCGAGGCAGAAACAAAATCATTAAACATACCATAATACACTGATTAATACATTTTACCAGAATGCAGATATTCACAATGACCACCTTTGTGATTGAGATTTTACATATTGCGATCTAGTCAATTCCTCGCAGATTCAGATTTTATTAAATGCGCTTTATACCAGATAATAATGAAATATTGTACTGATCCAGATAGGATACAGCTTGACACTGAGGACACTGAGCTGAAATGCCTGAAATGCTTTGCCATGCCTCTTGTAAAACTTTCCGAAGGTATTCTTTATTAGTGGAAGATTTCTGCCTGACCTTGCAATCCAGATTATCCCAGAGCAATTCAATGACTGGGCAGGCCGTTCCATGATAGATAACACTCCAGATGATTGTTTGCTCTCTAAATAATGCTTGTATGGCGTCCTGTTGTTGGTTTCAATGAGCCACAGTCCAGACAGAATTGCATGGTTTTGAAGTATGAAATAATTGCCATAATGATTCCTTTCACCTGGAATAAGTCTCTAACCCTCCCTGATCCAAATAAACCCCCAAACCATTAAACTTTCACTTCCATGTATTACTGTGTGGGTGAGGCATTTTACTAACATCTTCTTTCCTGTTCTTTGGTTTACATAAGTTCTTCTGTTAGAGCCTATCTTACTATTTTAGATGTGGAGGTGAGAGCTCAGTGGTTAAGGCATTGGACTCTGACTCGGAAGGCCACAAGTTCAAAGCCTGTTGAGCAAACTGTTGAGCAAAACCAGTCACTCTAAATAAGGGAGCCATACATTTATTATTTGTCAAATCATCTGTTATCTCATTAATTATGTCTGTGATTTTCTATGCTGATATCATCTTGTTCGCCAATTTAAAATAAGACCAGGTGTCTCTGTGTTACTGAAGTGCTTCTTTGGCCTCCATGTTGTGAATGGAGTGTGACACAAACATCTGGGTTCCAAGAAACTCCAATCTTCAAAACCCACTACTCCTGTAATATTTTTATTGCTGTATGGATATGTCAGATGATACGGTCAGATAGTAGCTCCAATGAACCGCAGTCAGTCGGAATTGCATAGCGTTGAAGTATGGATGTTTAAAGCTGTTCTCATGCTAAGCGAGGATTTTTTTTTTTAATGAAAATAAAGTGGAACATCTGTACATAGTAATATTTGTTTGGTCAATGTAAATTGTCATACTATTAAATAGAACAAAAATAACATGCATGTGTCTTTCCAAAACTAATAATTCATGAAATCTTTTGAATGGCACAGTCATAAATTAATAAAAAAAAATGGATCAAATCAAACAAATAAACAAATAATTAGGACATAACCTTGTTGCAAAACAAACAAAGAAACAACCCATAGTAGTAGTTTTAATTTCTATTTTACTCTGTTGTTGGTTGCTGACAAATGTTTCAATAAAGAAATAACTATAATGTCTTTATATCATAAAAATGCTTATATATTAACTCCCAGGGATGCCCAGGCGCAAATGTGCTCATTTATAGGTGATTTACTACCACCTACTGGTAATAAGCGATAATACACTTTAACATGTATCAAATAATTTATACCATGTGAAACCACAAGGTAAGAATCAGCTAAACGCATGCGCAGTAGGACGCTCAGGTTTCGTTTTCGGAGTCGAGGAGCAAAGCGTTTCATTCTTACTACACACAGCGCATAATTATACCGGTAAGTAGTAACATTTTTCTTTTTTTCCTTTTTCTTTCTTTGATCTGGTGTGTTTTAACATCCTGTTACACATTGAGGTGGAGAGAGGTCTCAATTATGCACAACTGCATCTTTAATCCAGATGTGTTTTAAGATGTGATATAATCTAGGAAATGACTTAATGATGCAGTTTATATTTTTGTATGATCTATTTAATATATATATATATATATATATGCTCTTCTTGGGTTTGCAGGACATTCATATATATATATATATATATATATATATATATATATATATATATATATATATATATATAAATACATACATACATACACACACACACACACACACACACACACACACACACCAGTATTCAGATCCTCCACACTTGTTGGAAATCAAGACAATTGGGAAGCACCTGAGCTTATAAGGGTCTGAATACTTATGTACATGTGATATATTTTTTATTTACAACAATTTACAGACATTTTTAGAATTTTATTTTCACTTTGAATAATAAGGGACATAAATCTTTTTGAAGTATCAGGTTGTAACATAACATTATATATATATATATATATATATATATATATATATATATATATATATATATATATATATATATATATATATATATATATATATATATATTTATATACACACACACACACACACACACACACACACACACACACACACACACACACACACACACACAGTTTATACAGTATCTCACAAGAGTACATCCCACACATTTCAGCAACTGTTTTATTATATGTTTTTTAGGAACAATACCATAGAAATAAGACGTGATATATTTTAGAGTATCGCATATATTTCGGAGTATCAATAAGCAGCTTGTATTTGTAATTGTATTCAGATTTACTGTCCTCTGAAAAATAACTCAACATACACACATTATTGTCTAAATAACTGGCGACAAAAGTGAGTACACCCTAAGTGATAACAGCTGTACGATGTGTACCTCCGACTTTGCAACTTTGTGGTAACAAAAGGGGGAAGAACCACATATTGCTGGTAAAGTCAAAAAGCGTCTTCATTATTTTGTACTTATACGGTATGTTCTCCAATTACATAATAATATTACACACAACACAGGAAATCAATTTTTATCAATTTTCAATAAAAGAGAAAAAGGGAAAAAATTGTGCAGGGGTCAAGACTAGCTTGAGTGTCATCCTCATTTCAGCAATATATTCCACCATACCCCCTTTTTCTTTAATCAAATTAAGGAGTTATCTTTTCGGAGAAAAAAATAAAACCTGATCACAACCCTTACAACCAAGTAAGTTTATTTAAAGCAATAGAAAAGACCTGTGGAAATGTTGAAGCAGAACTGATCAAACATGGATTCAAAATGTATCTTGGTTTTTCTCATGTAAATATTTTGCCAACTCTAAGAATATTACTATGAATCTGTCAGCAACATGCACTTTCTCCCAATCTGGTCTGTTAGCTGGTCAGATCTAAAACATTAAAAATTCTTCATTTCTAAGCCCTGCTTAAATTATGCTTAGTCAGAAGCTGTTTATTCATTTTCTATAACTAAAAGCCTCAGAAGTGTGATTCTGTACCTCAGGCCCCACCCAAGCTTTTCCACATCTGTGCAAACCGGCAGAGACTCTCAAACCGCAATGTCTAATTCATATTAGTAAGAAGCAGTTGATTCATTTCCTATAGCTAAGAGCCTCAGACGTATGATTCTGTACCTCAGTTTCCACCCACGCTTCTCCACATCTATGCAAAACAGCAGAAGCTCTGCAGACTGCATTGAGTTCGAGTGCGAAAATCAGTTTTATATACGTTTTATGCTAAGGCCTGTGTATCTTTGTCTTTATGCAGGCAGGGCATGTTGCTGTTTCTGAATTAAACTTAGTATAACTGTTTCAGATGCTAAATATACAAGTATGGTTATAAGCTCACTCATGCACTTTATTTTGCAGGTGCAGAAAAGGACAAGATGCCAAGGCACAATAAAAAAGGTTTGAATATTTTTTCTTTACCCGTATCCAATATTTTATGTAGTCGAGATCACTTGCATGTTTTTTTAATTTTTTTATGTAACTAGTTAATGTACAGTAACGGCATGAAGATCTACTTTAAGCAAACAAATATATACATGTACATTATATTTTTTGTAAAAAAAAAACCCAAACCTTACGATTATCGCCAGCTTTACACACTCTCAGCATCCGGACAGTCCGTTTATACAAACTTCTTCTTCTTCTTTCGGCCGCTCCCATTAGGGGTCGCCACAGCGGATCATCCGTCTCCATACCACCCTGTCCTCTATATCTGCCTCTTTTACACCAACTACCTGCATGTCTTTCCTCACCACATCCATGAACCTCCTCCTTGGCCTTCCTCTTTTCCTCCTACCTGGTGGCTCCATCTTCAGCATTTTTCTACCAATATAATTCATGTCCCTTCTCTGCACATGTCCAAACCATCTCAATCTCGCCTCCCTCACCTTGTCACCAAAACATCCTACATGTGCTGTCCCTCTAATAAACTCATTTCTAATCTTGTCCATCCTCGTCACTCCCAACGAAAACCTCAACATCTTCAGCTCTGCTACCTCCAGCTCCACCTCCTGTTTTTTACTCAATGCCACTGTCTCTAATCCATACAACATCGCAGGTCTCACCACAGTCCTATAAACTTTCCCTTTCATTCTTGCAGATACTCTTCTATCACAAATCACTCCTGTCACTCTTCTCCACCCACTCCACCCTGCCTGCACTCTTTTCTTTACTTCCCTAACACACTCTCCATTACTTTGCACTGTTGACCCCAGGTACCTGAACTCCTCCACCTTCTCCACCTCTTCTCCCTGCAACCGCATCACTCCACTGCCCTCCCTCTCATTCACACACATGTACTCTGTCTTACTCCTACTGACTTTCACTCCCCTTCTCTCCAGCGCATATCTCCACCTCTCCAGGCTCTTCTCAACCTGCTCTCTACTCTCACCACAAATCACAATATCATCTGCAAACATCATAGTCCAGGGAGACTCCTGTCTGACCTCGCCTGTCAACCTGTCCATTACCACTGCAAACAGGAAAGGGCTCAGGGCCGATCCTTGATGCAGTCCAACCTTCACCCTGAACCAGTCTGTCGTACCTACTGCACACTTTACTGCCGTCACACTGTCCTCATACATGTCCTGCACCACCCTCACATACTTCTCTGACACACCTGACTTCCTCATACAATACCACAACTCCTCTCTCGGCACCCTGTCGTACACTTTCTCTAAATCCACAAATACACAATGCAGCTCCTTCTGTCCTTCTCTATACTTCTCCATCAACATCCTCAAAGCAAATAAGGCATCTGTGGTGCTCTTCCTCGGCATGAAACCATACTGTTGCTCACAGATGGTCACCTCTTCTCTCAGCCTGGCTTCCACTACTCTTTCCCATAACTTCATGGTGTGACTGATCAACTTAATTCCCCTGTAGTTACTGCAGGTCTGCACATCTCCCTTATGCTTAAAGATCGGTACCAGCACACTCCTTCTCCATTCCTCAGGCATCCTCTCCCCTTCCAGAATCCTGTTAAACAATCTGGTTAAAAACTCCACTGCCATCTCTCCTAAACATCTCCACGCTTCTACCGGTATGTCATCTGGTCCAACCGACTTTCCATTCTTCATCCTCTTAATCGCTGCTCTCACTTCCTCCTTACTAATCCTATCTACATCCTGCTTCACCAACTCCACATCCTCCAACCTTCTCTCTCTCTGATTTTCCTCATTCATCAGCTGCTCAAAATACTCCCTCCATCTTCTCAACACACTCTCCTCACTAGTCAACACATTTCCCTCTCCATCCTTTATTGCTCTAACTTGCAGTACATCCTTCCCAGCTCGGTCCCTCTGCTTGGCCAATCGGTATAAATCCTTTTCTCCTTCCTTAGTGTCCAACCTCTTATACAGTTCCTCATATGCCTTTTCCTTGGCTTTTGCCACATCCCTTTTAACCTGCTGCCGCATCTCCTTGTACTCCTGCCTACTCTTCTCATCACTCTGTCGATCCCACTTTTGTTTTGCCAATCTCTTTCCCCTAATGCTCTCCTGCACTTCCTCATTCCACCACCACGTCTCCTTGTCTTGCTTTCTATTTCCAGATGTCACACCAAGTTCTTTTCTAGCTGCCTCCCTCATCACTCCTGCAGTAGTTGCCCAATCATCCGGCACCTCTTCACCACCACCAAGCCCCTGTCTGACCTCTTCCCTGAACCTCACACTACACTCTTCCTCCTTCAGTTTCCACCATCTTATTCTTCTTTCAAACCTTACTTTCCTCCTCTTCTTCTTCGCCTCCAAAACCATCCTACAGACCACCATCCGATGCTGTCTAGCTACACTGTCCCCCGCCAACACCTTACAGTCTCCAATCTCCTTCAGGTTGCATCTCCTACACAGAAGATAATCCACCTGTGTGCACCTTCCTCCACTCTTATACGTCACCCTATGATCCTCCTTCTTCTTAAAATACGTGTTCACCACTGCCATTTCCATCCTTTTAGCAAAATCTACCACCATCTGCCCTTTCACATTCCTCTCCTTAAAACCATACCTACCCATCACCTCCTCATCACCTCTGTTCCCTTCACCTACATGCCCATTAAAGTCTGCCCCAATCACCAATCGTTCTTTCCTAGGTACACCATCTACCACTTCTTCTAATTCACTCCAGAATCTTTCTTTCTCCTCCATCTCACAGCCAACTTGTGGAGCATAGGCACTGATGACATTTATCATCATCCCTTCAACTTCCACCTTCACGATCATCACCCTATCAGAAACTCTCTTCACCTCCACTACACTCTTACTGTACGCTTCCTTCAGAATCACCCCTACACCATTTCTCTTCCCATCCACACCATGATAAAACAGTTTAAACCCACCTCCAATGTTCCTGGCCTTACTCCCTTTCCACTTGGTCTCCTGAACACACAACACATCTACCTTTCTCCTCTCCATCATATCAGCTATCTCTCTCCCTTTACCCGTCATAGTATCTCTCTCCCTTTACCCTCTCCCATACCCAACATTTAAAGTACCTACCCTAACCTCTACTCTCCTACACTGCTCCTTTTCCTGCCGTCTCTGTAGACGCCTTCCTCCTCTCCTTCTCCTCCTTCGGCCAACAGTAGCCCAATTTCCACCGGTACCCTGTCGGCTAACGATACCTGTGGCGGTCGTTGTTAACCCGGGCCTCGACCGATCCGGTATGAAATTCTCATTTGTGATCCGCATATTTGATTTGGCACATGTTTTACGCTGGATGCCCTTCCTAACGCAACCCTCCCTATTTACCCGGGCTTGGGACCGGCACTAAGAGTACATTGGCTTGTGCCCCCCTAATGGCTGGGTTAGTCCGTTTATACAAACATTCAGCTGAAATACTTTGGAAAAACTTGCTTAAGGTGTTCTAGCTGGAGATTTCTTTCTGACCTTGTGATCCAGTTCATCCCAAAATAGTTCAATAGGATTAATGTACAGTGACTGGGCAGGCTGTTCCATAATAAATAACACTCCAGTCAACTGTTTGCTCCCTGAATAACACTTATAGGGTGCATTTCACATGCGCTTCAGATCATTGACTTGTTGTATGGTGAATTTGGTTCTGATTAGCTACAGTCCAGACAGAGTTGCATGATGTTGAAGTGTGCAACGGTGGCCAATTTGGGTTCAGTATTCTTTTTACCCTTTCAGTCTTTTGTTCTCTGTCTTATATAATTTCTTCTGTTACAGCCATAAATGTCACATTTGGACAAATATTTTGTGTGTTTTCACCCTTTGCTGTATGTTTGCTGCATATACTGTAAACATAAGGGACATGCATGTGTCTCATAAAACATAAGACTGGTACAGAATACTGATGTATATTTTTAGTGCTTTTTTTAATTAATTAATTTTTTTTATTTATTTTTTTATTTATGTAGTCCCAGCCTGTATGTCTTCCAGAAACAATATGAGGATTAACAAAGGTCAGTATTTGTGTAAAAAGCACAAATATTAATAATAATAACAAAAAATAAATTTATATATATTTATTTTATATATACAGTATATGTAGTGGATACAGCTGTGAATGAGACAATACACCAAAGGAGGACCAGTGAAAGGACAGGGGTTAGAGATTTTACATGAATGAACACATTTGTGACATTGTAAGCAAGGATAAAATAAGTAAATCCTTTCATGCCATCATGATCCTATTTTTTTCAGAGATATTCTTCTTTTTTTTTCCTTTTTATCATCCGAATTTAAGATTTTCTCAATCTTTTCGTCCAAGGATTTAGAGGGAACATGCATCACATGAGAACGCAGCATAATCCAGGTCAAAAGAGTCTTTTTCTTTTCTTTCTTCTTCTTTTCGAATAGCACATCGATTTAGGTGCAAAAGTGTTTGGACGGCAACACAATTTTTAGGTTAAGTTTGGAGTGTAGAATTTATTTTCATTGCCAATATTTTTGATGTTTCCCAAAGTAAATAGAAGAAGCCTTCATCACACAACAAGATCACATCATAGTTCAGGTCAGGAAACTTTTTTTTTTATAGATTTAAGGAGCATAGTTAATTTGTATTAATATTAGCATGTTTTAACACTTTAAACGTCCATCACATCAAAAGGACAAATCCCAATCCGGGTGAGATTTTCATAGATTTTCATAGATTTTCATAAATCTAAGAAAATGTATACAGTATTTTAAATGCTGAATGTATGATTTAATGCAAGTTTAGATTTAGATTTAGATTTATTTTTTAAAAAGCTTATAGGTGGCATTTTTGCTTAATATGAAAAACATACAGTACCAACTAATTTTATTTACTTAGAATTAAGTGTAATCAAATACACACTATGACAATATCTAACATTGTGTGTCTTTTTTTATTTAAAGGAAACTTGAATCACGCAACAAGAACCCATCCGAAATCAAGTCAGAGGACTTTTCTTTTTTAATAAATCTGAGTACATTACATTTATTTCTCATTTACATTTTTGGGGTTTTTAACCACTTTTACTCAAGGTCTTAGAGGAAACATCTTTCATAAAAAGAAGACAAATCCTAATCCAGGTCAGATTTTCATTCATTTTCATAGATTTTCATAAATCTAAGAAAATGTATGAAGAATTAAATGTATGATTTAATGCAAGTTTAGATTTATTATTAAAAAAGCTTATTAGTGGCATTTTTGCTTAATATATAAAACAGACCAACTAGTTTTATTTACTCAGAATTAAGTGTAATCAAATTCACACTATGACAATATCTAACATTGTGTGTCATTGTGTCCTTTTTATTTATAGGAAGCTTGAATCACGCAACAAGAACCCATCCGAAATCAGGTCAGAGGACTTTTGAATAATTTTCCTTTTTTTATAAATCTGAGTACATTACATTTATTTCTCATTTATAGTCTTTAACACTTTTGCTCAAGGTGTTAGAGGAAACATCATTCATAAAAAGAGGACAAATCCTAATCCAGGTCAGAGTTTCATTCCTTTTTTAATGTAAAATGTATATTTTAAGCTGATTTTACTGTATAATACTGTCTCTAAACCTTTTTGGTAAACACCAGGTAAGTACAGATTATTGTAAAACATATCCAGATGTATTTGATGTCAGAAGTTTTAATACTTGCTGTTGTCTCTGCCTTTAATATAAGTCTGTTGAGCAAGGTCGTAAATTGCTCTGGATAAGGGCGTGTACCAACTGTAGTAACCGTGTTGTGTTAGCTGAGTGGTGAAGATGTTGGATTTCTGATCAGAATGTAATGAGTTCGAATCCCAGCACCTCCGTGCATCGCTCACTTCGATTTTCATACCTCGTCTCCATGAATCTGAGAAAAATATATACAGTATTTAAATTGCTGACTATATAATAAATCTCATAATTTAATCCTAGTTTAGGTTTATAATGGAAATAATTTATGGGAGGTAATTTTAGTTAAAAGAATTTTAAAAGTAATTTTAGTTTTAGCTTTAAAACACATACTCTGAATGAAGTGTAATACTTTTTGATACACACAATATCTAACATTGTCATTATTATTCATTTATAGAAATCTCGAATCACCCAACAAGAACCCATCCTACATCAGGTCAGAGAACTTTTAATAACTTTTCTTTTTTTAATTAGTACAATACATTTATTTTTCATAAATGTACAGTATGCATGCTCTTTAACATTTTTGTTTAAGCTGTTAAAGGAAACATATGTCATAAAAAGAAGACAAACTCTAATAAAGGTGAGATTTTTATTACTTTTTCCCCTATAAAAAAAACATATTTTAAACTGTGATTATTTAGTATAATACAGTCTCTCTTAACATTCTTGCTAAACATCAGAGCCATCAGTTTATGGCAGGTTTTTTTTAAGGCTTTTTCACTGAAACAAGGTTGTGGGAGGCATTTTGTGTTGTGTAAAATTTTTTTTAACTAACAACCATCTTAGTCAAATTTTAACAGTCAAACAGTTCAGAATGTAGAGCATCCTATTATAAAATATGATTATTAATCATTATTATTATAATTTCTATGGTTAGCTATACTGGGAAAAGGATGGCTAAATTTTTTTATAAAACTTGATTATATGTAATTGTGTCAATTTTTTTGTCTAAGGACTTAGAACAAGCTCACATCACACAACCTGAGCTCATACTAATCCAGATGTTTAAATTGTTCAAAATTGTTCAAATTGTTTTTCTTATAAATCTGAGCACATCAAATTATTTATTTATTTATATTATCATCACTGTTGCTAAAGGTGCCAGAGGAACCGCCCATCACAAAAAGAAGACAAATTCTAATTCAGGTCAGATTTTCATTCTGTTTTTTTCATCAGTCTGAGAACAATTTAAATTTTACATGATGATTATATTTTACAGTCTCTCTGAACATTCTTGGCAAATGCAGTCAAGGTTGTGAAGGTCATCATTTTATAGCTGTTTACTTTCGTTTTGAACCAAGGTTATGAGAGGCATTTTGTTTCATTTTGTTTTATTCCTTTATTTATACATTCTTACTTAAAAATTTACTTAATTTTAGTAAAAAATTATTTACAGATGTGATTGAAATTAGAATTTAATTTAATTTCTGAAAACAAAAACAGTCTATGAAGAAGAAAGACAAAGTGTATCCATGATTAATAAAATAATGCCTTTTGCAAGATATATTGACAAAAGAGTGGATATGGTGATGGGAAAAATGCACACCACAGATAAATCCAAAATAGAAATGTGTGTGCACCACTGTGAACATGTTTCTTACACAAAACATTTTAAAAAGAGAAAAAGCTGATTGTTGAACTTGGTGTAAAATCATGATTTCAGAATGTTACTTTAAAATGAACAACTTTTTATAATTATTCATGTTAATACCTAGTAGTTAATATCGGTGTGCCTTTCATGTTTGTGTTCTTTATGAATGCAGGTCACAGGCAGATAAATAAACAAATAATTAATAGAACAGTTTTTCATAAAAACTAAATCAAATTAATTTTCTTTAATGAATTAATTTATAACTTTGAACTTTGGCAAATAAAACACTTGAATTTCTCAGGGAATGTGGGGAAAAGACAACAGACAAAGACACAAGCAGGCCGAAGAAGAAATCCTGATGCAGGTATTTTACAATAAAAGTGTACAAAACTGACAGATTTGTAGATCTGATATAGTATAGAACAGAACACAAGTGTATAGATAAATTATAGATCTATAAATTCCTGTAGGCAACAATCTCACATACATAAAAGGAAGATCTGATATAGCAATATTCATATTAAGTTAAAACTGAGGATTTCCAATGGTTCTAGGTGAAGCTTTTAAAGAACATAATAATCTGTAACCTTCATACTGTCATGGAGGAATATCTGAGGAGGCCTTTTCTATTAACTAAACACACACACACACACACACACACACACACACACACACACACACACACACACACACACACACACACATGTATTGAACGTTGGAAAACAATAATGACTTATGTTAATACCAAGAAGTTAATATTGGTGTGCCTTTCATGTTTATATTCTTTATTCATGCAGATCACAGGCAGATGGCGAACAAAAAGAAAA
Source organism: Silurus aristotelis (assembly GCF_946808225.1). Taxonomy (NCBI): domain Eukaryota; kingdom Metazoa; phylum Chordata; class Actinopteri; order Siluriformes; family Siluridae; genus Silurus; species Silurus aristotelis. The sequence goes on from NC_139576.1 coordinate 5,752,967, forward strand.
TTATTATTCAAACAGGAAAAAGTCTGAAACCACGAGACATGTCAGGTCAGATTATTTCCTTTTGATATTAAAAATACAGTCCAATAGATAATGTGGTGTTTTATCTACACACAGAAAATTGCTATTTATACTTATATATACGTATATACTTATATATTTCAATTAATAAGTAATTAAAAAGTTATTTAAATCTCCTCACCTCATCATATAAAAAAAAGATCTCGCATATCTGGTGTAATGTCAGATTTAGAAGTTACTGTGTAAGTGTTTATTATAAAAGTAAAACCCTATTTGTTTGGCCTCATTAAAACCTACCTAGGAAGGTCACACGTTCAAATCACAGCTCTACCAAGCTGCCACTGCTGGGCCCTTGAGCAAGGCCCTTAACCCTAAACTGCTCTGTTGTAAGTTGCTCTGGATAAGGGCATCCCTTAAATGCCATGTATTTATAAATTGCCATAAAGCTGATACTACTGTACTCTCTGGACTTCTGTTATAGAAAATAATCAACACCTTCTGCCTAATTAAATGACCATTTCAAAAAGTTCACCCACCCACTTGCTTCTGTTGCTAAACTGTTTCCACTATTATGTCACATTATTTATTTTCAGGTCATTCATCATCTATACCAACCTCCATTGTTACAATATGTCACATCTTGCAGACCTTGTAACAATATGTTATATAAGGTCTGCAAGATGTGACATATTGTAACATCCATCATTTCCAGAGCTGATCAACATGTTACCTGTTCTGTGCTGTTAAATCTAACAATAAGGCTAACATCTGTATTTTTGTGATACTGTTTGTTATGCAGTGCTGGAGAAGCTGAAACAGAAACTGAAAGCTAATCGAGAGCTGACTGTTCGTCCCATAGTCCAAAAAAAGGGTCAGTTTCCATCTAATCATGTGATGCTTCTAAGTTTACTAAAATGATCTATATATATAATAGGTACTATTGTGTGTGTGTGTGTGTGTGTGTGTGTGTATGTGTATGTATATATATATATATATATATATATATATATATATATATATATATATATATATATATATATATATATATATATATATATATTATATACACAGTGAGGAAAATAAGTATTTGAACACCCTGCTATTTTGCAAGTTCTCCCACTTAGAAATCATGGAGGAGTCTGAAATTGTCATCGTAGGTGCATGTCCACTGTGAGAGACATAATCTAAAAAAAAAATCCAGAAATCACAATATATGATTTTTAAACTATTTATTTGTATGATACAGCTGCAAATAAGTATTTGAACACCTGAGAAAGTCAATGTTAATATTTGGTACAGTAGCCTTTGTTTGCAATTACAGAGGTCAAACGTTTCCTGTAGTTTTTCACCAGGTTTGCACACACTGCAGGAGGGATTTTGGCCCACTCCTCCACACAGATCTTCTCTAGATCAGTCAGGTTTCTGGCCTGTCGCTGAGAAACACGGAGTTTGAGCTCCCTCCAAAGATTCTATATTGGGTTTATGTCTGGAGACTGGCTATGCCACGCCAGAACCTTGATATGCTTTTTACAGAGCCACTCCTTGATTCTCCTGGCTGTGTGCTTCGGGTCATTGTCATGTTGGAAGACCCAGCCTCGACCCATCTTCAATGCTCAAACTGAGGGAAGGAGGTTGTTCCCCAAAATCTCGCAATACATGGCCCCGGTCATCCTCTCCTCAGTACAGTGCAGTCCCCCTGTCCCATGTGCAGAAAAACACCCCCAAAGCATGATGCTACCACCCCCATGCTTCACAGTAGGGATAGTGTTCTTGGGATGGTACTCATCATTCTTCTTCCTCCAAACACGTTTAGTGGAATTATGACCCAAAAGTTCTATTTTGGTCTCATCTGCCCACATGACTTTCTCCCATGACTCCTCTGGATCATTCAAATGGTCATTGGCAAACTTAAGACGTGCCTGGACATGTGCTGGTTTAAGCAGGGGAACCTTCCATGCCATGCATGATTTCAAACCATGACGTCTTAGTGTATTACCAACAGTAACCTTGGAAACGGTGGTCCCAGCTCTTTTCAGGTCATTGACCAGCCCCTCCCGTGTAGTTCTGGGCTGATTTCTCACCTTCCTTAGGATCATTGAGACCCCACGAGGTGAGATCTTGCATGGAGCCCCAGTACGAGGGAGATTGACAGTCATGTTTAGCTTCTTCCATTTTCTAATGATTGCTCCAACAGTGGACCTTTATGCACCAAGCTGCTTGGCAATTTCCCTGTAGCCCTTTCCAGCCTTGTGGAGGTGTACAATTTTGTCTCTAGTGTCTTTGGACAGTTTTTTAGTCTTGGCCATGTTAGTAGTTGGATTTTTACTGATTGTATGGGGTGGACAGGTGTCTTTATGCAGCTAAAGACCTGAAACAGGTGCATCTAATTTAGGATAATAAATGTAGTGGAGGTGGACATTTTAAAGGCAGACTAACAGGTCTTTGAGGGTCAGAATTCTAGTTGATAGACAGGTGTTCAAATACTTATTTGCAGCTGTATCATACAAATAAATAAATATATTGTGATTTTTTATTTTATTTTTTATTATGTCTCTCACAGTGGACATGCACCTACGATGACAATTTCAGACTCCTCCATGATTTCTAAGTTTGAGAACTTGCAAAATAGCAGGGTGTTCAAATACTTATTTTCCTCACTGTATATATATATATATATATATATATATATATATATATATATATATATATATATATATATATATATATAGTATATATATATAGTATACAGTATATGTCAAGTCAAGAGGCTTTTATTGTCATTTCCACTATACACAATGTTACAAAATTAGACAACTTTCCTCCAGAACCCTGGTGCTACACTAAACAACAACATACTGTAGAGCTACAACACAAAGCTACATAAAGTGCATCGAGTGCAACCTAGTGCGAACAGTGCAGACGAAAAACAGTGCAGACAGACAGTGCAGACAGACAACACAACACAACACAACACAACACAACACAACACAACACAAGACAAGACAAAACACATAACCCAAGATAGCGCCGACCAGTAAACCTACTGTATACTCTGATTATACAGTACTGTGCAAAGAGAACTGTAAAAACTATACCTGGGATTAAATATAGACAAACACAATGCAGTGCAAAAAACAGCAGCAGAAGCAGTCAAGAGATGTAAACAGTGTAATATAGTCAAGAGGTGGAAAAAACAGAAGGTAAACACTGTAATGTGGTCAAGTATAAATAATAATAATAAATAAATGATGGTGGAATGGCTATGGGTAAAAGTATTGGGACACCTGACAGTTTCAGCAATACTGTAAGCACAAAATTAAAGGCACGTAATTGTAATAGATGTATTTGGATGTGGTAGCATTTAATTTTCTCGGATTTGACATAGGAGACCCAAACCTGTTCCAGCATGACAATGCCCCTATGCACAAAGCCAGCTCCATGAACATATGCTTTACATGGTTTGGAGTGAAAGATCTTGAGATGTTTAGAGAGTTATAAGTCAAGGTTTTTGGGAGGGGATTTAACTGTTTATTTTCTTTACTCAGTGTTGGAGTTGCTGAAACAAAAGCTGAAATCTAACCGAACTCTGACAGTTCGTCCCAAAGCTCAAAGCATAATTTTACCCACTGTGACTGTACAACCTGTTTCAGGTAGGTTTATTATTATTTATACACAGTATACAACCCCAGTTCGAAAAAAGGTAATGTAAATAAAAAGAGAATACGATGCTTTGCAAATCTCTAATAGTGTTAAAACACGAAGATCCAATAGATGGAGCCATTTTGCAAGTCAGAGGAGTAATGGAGACCAATAATATCTAAAGGAGTGTTATATCTACACCTGTGGTCTCCCTGTTACACCAGGCATTATTAAAAATTAAGTCTACTAGACTATAGTGTGATATACAATTAAACAGTATACAATTTAAATCCATACATGGCACGTGCTTCTTACAAACTCTGCATTACTTATACATGACAGCTTGTAAAAGAATCATCCAGAGTAGTAATAACAACCATTATTGATTCAGTTGCTTTTAGTTTCAGGAACTACGGTTCATACTCCTACATATACAAGAGCATATTCCTACCAGCCACAATATCGAGCCCATCATGACCAAGGAAACATGAAACCACATTACAGCCAACAAGTTTCCAGAATCTCTGCAGTCTCTGGTAAATATTCTACAATATTCAGGAATGTTTCCGAATAATATAATTATATTCATTAATAGCTGAATCTTTCCCATGACCATTACTATGTATTCTGATATAATTAAGAAAGAAAGAAAGAAAGAAAGAAAGAAAGAAAGAAAGAAAGAAAGAAAGAAAGAAAGAAAGAAAGAAAGAAAGAAGAGGTAAATACAGTACATACAAACGGTTTTAAAAGAAAAGGAGAAGAAAGAAAGAAAGAAAGAAAGAAAGAAAGAAAGAAAGAAAGAAAGAAAGAAAGAAAGAAAGAAAGAAAGATGTAAAAATGGAAAGAAAAAAAGTAAGAAAGAAAGAAAGAAAGGAAAGAAAGAAAGAAAGAAAGAAAGAAAGAAAGAAAGAAAGAAAGAAAGAAAGAAGTACAAATGGAAAGAAAGAAAGAAAGAAAGAAAGAAAGAAAGAAAGAAAGAAAGAAAGAAAAGAAAGAAAGAAAGAAAGAAAGAAAGAAAGAAAGAAAGAAAGAAAGAAAGAAAGAACGAACAGGTAAATACAATAAGTACAAATTGATTTAAAAAAAAAAGAAAAACAAGGAAAGAAAGAAAGAAAAAAAGAAAGAAAGAAAGAAAGAAAATTATAAAAAAATATATAATTAAGTAAAAATATAAGAAAGTAAAAAAGAAAGAAAAAACAGAACGTACATAAATACAACGATATAATTAAGTGAAAATAAAAGAAAGTAAGAAAGACAGACAGACAGACCGACAGAAAGAAAGAAAGAAAGAAAGAAAGAAAGAAAGAAAGAAAGAAAGAAAGAAAGAAAGAAAGAAAGAAAATAAGAAAAAAATATATGATTAAGTAAAAATATAAGAAAGTAAAAAAGAAAGAAAGAAAGAAAGAAAGAAAGAAAGAAAGAAAGAGACAGACAAAGTTTTATGACATATATACATTTCATTAACACTGGAGGACCAAAAGTAGGTGGACAACGAATCATCGCATCTATATGTGATTCTTCCCCAAACTGTTGGATCGAGAGCTGAAAGTGTATTAAATACTTTTGTTCTATCACGTTTGCATCATGACGATGCTCCTGTGCTCAAATCCAGCTCCAATATGATAAGGTTGGAGTGAAAAACCTTGAGTGGAAACCTACCCAGAGAAGATCATTTATAACCATTTGCTTTTATACAAGTGTTAAATTTCTCTGTCCACTTCAGCAGCAAAAACCAATGTATACAACTATAGCTAGTCAAAGAGAACATAACTAAAAATAAGATCAAATTCCCCCCCCAAATTGGTCCATGTATTGTTCAGGACAATATTATTGCTGTTTATTTCATTAAATTGGCTTTCTGTATGTGTATTCTTCATAATCTTTCATTTTCCTCTTTATTTTTCTTATTTATAGCTCAGTGCCACAGAACAGACTCTTCTGGAGTTCATCATGAGAACATTGCAGGTGGGTGTAGTAAATATTCACCTTATACATTGAACATAGCACAGAAATGAACTTGTTTTCAAGCGTTCTTATGTTTTTCAACCCATTTAGAAATCACAGATGAAAACCTTCTGTTTCTGAAGACTCAGCGACCAGAGTTAATCGATAAGATAAAAAATGTAGTCGGGATATTAGATCACCTCGAGCTGTCCAGGGAAAAAGAAGCGATCGTCCGAGCAGAGACAACGGACCAGGCCAGGATGAGGAAACTTCTGGACTTTACAACCAGTACACATGCTGCAAAGCGTCTGCTTCAGGTTTTGTGGAAGCAAGCGGGTGATGTCATGGAGGATCTTGAAGACTACACTGAAGCTGATGATGAAGATGAGGTTGTGAATGAAGCATGGAATGATGCAGGCGATGATGAGGTTGAGGATGATGTTGAGGATGAGGTTGAGGGTGAGGCATGAAATTATGCAGGGGATGATATTGAGGAGGTTTTTGAGGATAACATGGGGCAGTGATTGTGCAAATATATAAAAAACAAAAAAAAAAAAGTGTCAATTAGCAAAAAATTAAAATACGCATTTTTTATTTTAACACCAAAAGTGATTTAAAACTGAATTTTTTTTTTTAAAAAGATTTATATGATGTATAAATTCAATCAATTCACCATGCTTTTTAATATTGTTACTTAAAAGAAAACCGTTTTTTTTTTAATACTTTTTATGATTGACATTTTGTTTAATTAATTAATAAACATTTTCTGTAATCAATTCATTTTTAGTCATTTCAACCTGACCAACATTTTTAGTCATTTCGACCTGACCAACAGGTTCCCAACCCTGGTACTGAAGAACTCCACGGTTAGTGAATGTGTTGAACTCACTAGGTTCCTCACTAGGTGGCGATGGCATCTTAGAAATCATAGGTATGTGTATTCATCATTCGGAAGTAAATGTACACAGACAATTTCAGTTTTTTGGGATTGTATTGAATTACACACATGAGCCACTAGTAATGCTTTAGAAGTGCAAAGAAGGTGCAATCAGAAATGTGATCATGCACTTGTCACAAAATACCAACTTTCTTTTTCACTTCTAATAACATAAAAACTAAAAGAGCGGCTGGCACTAATTTAATAAGGAAACAAACAGAAAACAAAGTCTTTATATGTAAAATGTATGAAGGCTTGTGATCAAATATATATAGAGATGCATTTCAATGAAATAGAATATCATTAAAAAGTTAATTTATAAAGTAATTCAAAACAAAAAGTGTATTATAATATTACTCGTATATTATATCGATTCATCACAAACAGAATAATATATTTCAAGTGTTTCATTTAATTTTATTTAATGTTAATGATTTTGGTTCACATTTAACAAAAACCCACCAATTCACGACCTCAAAAAATTACAATACTTCATAAGAACAATAAAAAAAAACATTTTTAGTGAATTGTTGGTCTTCCGGAAAGTATGTTCATTTACTGTACATGCACTCAATACTTTGTAGGTTGCTTTAATTACTGCTTTAATTACAGCACCACAAGACGTACTTTAGAGTGCAGTCTCCCTCCACCGGGTGGCTCCTTACAACCCCACTGGGGGTGGAGGGGACCTAGGCCTGCTCAGGAAGCAGTCACAGGCTGAGTCCCCGATCAGAGACACACACACACACACATATATATATATATAAATATATATATTGTGATTGGTCTCCAATTGAAGGCAAATCCATCCAGAGGTTGAATCAGGCAGGTCTGGAAATTTGAAAAGGACAGGAACATAGGTACCACAGAAGCATGTATAGACATACAATAATATATATATATTTATTTTTTATTTATTTATTTTTCTTTACTGTTACGTATTAGTTATGGTTTGTGCCTTTCACAGTAAAAAATACAGCATCACTGCAGCTTGAGTTAATGGTTGTCCTGATTTGTTGCACCAAAAATGTACTTTACTGTATATATACGTATATATATATATATATATATATATATATATATATATATATATATATATATATATATATATATATATATATATACAAAGTTCCTATAAATACATGGCACAGTGGTGTTGTGTACTATAAATAAAACACAAATGGGAGTTCACAATTACTGACACATGCAAGAAATGCACTAGTAGTCAAGGCAAGAGGGATTTCAAGTAACAGTTAATACTCAGGGTAAATTAATAAAAAAAACATAACAGCCTGCTTTAATCAGACACATGTTTATTCAGCCGTAATGGACATCTGTTCTCACAGCACTTCAAATCTGAAAACAGCTTGTAGCTACATGTCTGACTGAGCAATCTGGATTTCTAAACAGTATATACAGTATTTATATGGTGGGTTGGGGAAAAACATAAAATTACTTTTTTCTGCATTTTTTTATTAACGCAGTTTATTTTTATTAGCATTTGTGATTATCAACAGTTCACATTTTTAAAACAAATCTCAAATAAAATGCCTGGTTGGTTAAATAATATATAAAATAATATTGAATAATATTTGATAAAAAATAATATAGAATCAATCAAATCAATGAAATACACTTTTTATTATATTGATTAAATTAAGTTAGCAATTAAATTGGCACAAATTACCTATTTGGGTATGTAAGTGTGTGTGAGTGTTTTATATATATATATATATATAAGAAACATATAGGAAGATGTTTCACTAGATTTTCGAGTGTGCTTGTAGAGGTTTTTGCATCTTCAGCCACAAAGGTGTTAGTAAAGTCAGGTACTGATGTAGGTGGGGAGAGGAGGCATTCCACTTCTTCCTAAAGGTGTTTCAGATCTCTACAAAAAGCCACTCAAGATGTTCCATTTAAAGTACTGTATATTTCTGTGGATCATGTTTTATGGTCAAGGCTAGTTAAAACGTTCATTTCAGAAATCCGTGCAGTAGAGAATTGAAGTGACAATCACTGAATGTTAAAGGTAGAAAGAGGTGAAGAAACCAATAATAGGATTTTTTTTTATTATATTTTCAGATGAACAGATGATAAGCTGTTATGGAAAGACAAAATCGAGGTGTGTTGATTTGTTGTAGGGCTTTGTGCCATTCCATTATAGATGTGTTTGTGTGTGTGTGTGTGTGTGTGTGTGTGTGTGCGCGTGTGTGTGTGTGTTGGACTCCTGGCTATAGCTCATTTCCTTGTTCTATCTTTACCTGATTGAAGTGGCCTCTCTGCAGGTTATTTTTCTGATGTGTGAACACAAAGCGACACGCTAACAGGCACTTCTCTCTCTCTCTCTCTCTCTCTCTCTCTCTCTCTCTCTCTCTCTCTCTCTCTCTCTCTCTCTCTCTCTCAGCAGACAGTGTTGCTGGTAAACAGAGCAAAAACCATTTTGTCTCGCTCAAGTGACTGATGAGTAACAGCCCTGTCTGAGTTCCTTTTGCCTCTGGTAGCTTGGAATGTTTTATACAATTTGAAGCAGAGATGAAGAAAACATGCAAGTAGATGTACAATTCAATGCTCCCTGCTGAGATAATGGAGCACAAGAAGTCAGAGAACATGGAGAGAAATTGGGGTCGTTAAGAGGAAAATCTACTGACTGTTGGCAAGGGTTAAGACACTTTTAAGACCAAATGTGAACAAAGCTCTGGTTCTTCTCTGTTCTTTCTCACAGTTTTTTGTGGTATTCGTGTGAGAGAAAAAGTGAGAAAATGAAGTGACAGGTGAAGGACAGGTTTTGTTTTGATGTTTGAGGCATTCGTTTATTACCTGCTCGAATGGCCGAACATCAAGGTACCAATGTTCTTCATCACACACCAACATTCTTTAACGAATGCCAACATTTTCCATTGAGTACCAACTAAATCCATTAAAATAAATATTCCATTATTCACCAGAATTTGAAATTAAATACTTCTATTCTCTACCGACCTCAACATTCCACAATAATGTTGTTAATTTTACGCCAACATTCTCCAATTAATATTAAAATTCACAACCATGTACTTCAGTTAAAGTAGAGATACAGTAAGGTAAAATATGACTCCAGTAAAAGTAAAAGTGTCCCTTTGAAGTTTACTTGAGTAAAAGTACAAAAGTATTTGCCTTCAACTGTACTTAAGTATCCAAAGTACTATGATATATTATGGCTTTAATGTTCCTATTATCATTTTTATCACCAGAATCTTTACTTAATCAATTTAGTTTATGTGAAAAGACTCTCAGCACACTGATCAATTAATAAAATAATATTAATGAGTTAAACACTGTTTGATATCTATTCAAATTTTTATGAGCCAAAAACCAATTTTTTAACTACTTTAAAAGAATCGTGTAAAAAAGGCCACGGTTGTTGTGGTGAGTTCAAGTCTGAAGTTTCTTCATCATTTATTTCTCTTAAAATGCTCTGCTTGCTGTTGAACTGATGCTGAACTGTATGTTTGTGATAAGTAGCTACACCAAGCAGCAGTAAAAACAATTTTACAACAGAACGCGCACTCTACACTGATTGGTGGATTGCTGCGTGATTGACCAGTTAACATTTTATCTCCTCATAAATAAAATGGAACAACTGATTTCGACAAATGGAGTTGAAGTTAAAGTCTCCGCAAATGGAAAAACTTCAGTAAAGTACAGATATGCAAAAACAGCTCCTTACTGTAAGTACAGTGTCGAATTACATTTACTTTGTTACTGTACAACACTGAAAATTCAGAAACACCAACATTCTCTAATGTTGATTTTGTTTAACGCGAAAAGGATCTACGCGCATACATTTTGCAACCATCCCGGAAAGAAAATTCTTGATCAAACATCAATATTTCCCAATAGCAATCTTTATTCAGACTCCTACACTGTTACACTTGTCAATACACAATAATTTTCCATTAAACAACAACATTCTTGACTGAACTCTTCAGTTTAAATCCCTGGGGTCAACAGTGCAAAGTAATGGAGAGTGTGTTAGAGAAGTGAAGAAAAAAGTGCAGGCAGGGTGAAGTGGGTGGAGAAGAGTGATAGCAGGAGTGATTTGTGATAAAAGAGTATCTGCAAGAGTGAAAGGGAAAGTTTATAGGACTGTGGTGAGACCTGTGATGATGTATGGTTTAGAGACAGTGGCGTTGACATGGGAACAGGAGGTGGAGCTGGAGGTAGCAGAGCTGAAGATACCAAGATTTGCATTTATATGTGCTTTTTGAACATCTCATTCCACGTTTAGTCTCCATTTAGGACTAATTTTGGACTTCCACTCTTCTGGCAACATGTTCCACTAGAGGTTGGAATGTGCTTGTGGAAATTTGTGCTCATTCAGCCACCAGGGTGTTAGTAAAGTAAAACACTGACGCAGAGTGAGTAGGTCTGGGGTGTAGTCAGCATCCCAGTTCATCCTAAATGAACACAATAAAGTTGAGGTCAGAGCCCTAAAGCAAGCCTTTTAAGATCCTCCACTCCAACCCAAGTAAAGCATTTCTTCATGAGGCTTGCTTTGTGCACACAGGTATTGCCATACTTGAATCTAATATAATACAATAATAATCTTATACAATTGTGTGCCTTCAACTTTGTGGTAACGGTTTGTTGAAGAACCACACATGACATTTAGCTATATAGTGTAGTTAAAATGAAACACTTTTTACTTAAGAAACAGTAGACGTAATTATAAAAATCCAAGACGATTGATTAACATTTACAGCATTTGAGAGATGCCTAAATCCAGAGTTACCTACAATTAATTCATTTATACAACTGAACATTTCAGGGTTAAGGGCCTTGTTCAAGGGCCCAGCAGTGGCAGCTTGTTAGTACATGGATTTGAACTCACAAAATTCCAATCCGGAAGACCAACATTTTAACCACTGAGCAACCACTAACACTTTGAATATTAACTATGAGACAAAGCTCAGCTTAGCAGACAAGAGCATTCACCGTTAATAAATCACCTATTTACAGCCTATTACAGTCTGAGAATGAACAATATAAAATCCTTTAAGTATATGGATATATTGTATGGATTTCACTGCATTTATTACAAGACATTGATTAAGTAAATATTGTATTTATTTTGTTCCTTATTTTATTAGCATTTGAAGGACATTATTTGGAGCAACTTACAATAATCCTATTTACAGTATACCCTAAGTAGCTGAGGGTTAAGGGCCTTGTTTAGGGGCCCAAAAGTGGAAGCTTGGTAATGCGGTGGTAGCTTAGTGGTTAAGGCAATGGACTTTGTATCGGAAAATCAGAGGTTCAAATCCCACTAACACTGAGCTGCTACTGTTGGGTCCTTCTTGCAAAAACATTTCATTACATACTTTGCATTTGTTTAAATTCATCTTAATGTATTGGTCTTAAACCTGCTGCAATTCAACAAATTAGTGATATTTCCTAAGAGAGAGAGAGAGAGAGAGAGAGAGAGAGAGAGAATTTGAGATCTATGCTATGTGTGGCTACTTCTCCTTTCAGCTACACCATTCCCACAATACACTCCAGACTTTAAAGCCCCTCTAAATAGCAACACCAGGATTGTGAGGGCTCGCATAGTTTTTTTTTTTTATTCCAGTAAATGAGGGCACCAGGATACAAGGTCTCAGGTGTCAGCACACTTCCTATTTTTCCATGCCAACGGTTCTCCCTTGGCACACAGTTCAGTGGTGGATCAGTTTACAGTGTTCTATAGGTCAGGGTCAGGGGAGCCTACGCTGCAAGTCCAAGGCTGCAGAATGTGTTTATGATCTGCAGTGTGTGTTCATGAAGGTATCTTTAGTATCATTATATTTGCGACTGCTACACCTGTTAGCAAACTGTTTCTCTACAAGACTGAAAATTCAACCACCTTCCAGACAATTCGTTCATTTGGGCAATTTTAACACCCTTTAAAGTCATAGCTTATTTTAGTAATATAGGGTCGATGTTTACATTGAACTTCCTGAGGGTTATTTCTTGCATTTTAAACAAGTTTCTGGCTTCATGCCAGGAGGGTCTAGTTCCTGGGAACTAATTTTCTATTTACTGGAATATTTCCACAATGTTTTTGCTTCCACAGACAAACATCTCACATCATAATAATTTTTTTTAAGTGTGATAGATTATGAGATCTTTTTTAAATTTATCTGATCATATAGGATGATAGTTTACGACAGCATTTCTCCAGAAGACATTCATTGGAGGATGGCATGGCATGATTTTGTTTGAGATAACATAATCCAAGCTGAACTCTAGAGCATCTATGTTTCACAAGACTTTTGCACCTGTCTATATTTTATTAAAAATCACTGTAATAAATTTTTTTACTTCTATAAATGGTCACCAACAAATTTGCCACACCTGTAGCATGTTTCTGTTTCACCAGAGAAACTAGCTGTACATATCCCAGATTTATAATAATACCAAATAGGAATTGTTGCTAATTATTAATCAACAAACATTATATTCAGTAACTATCTTAAAGGACTGCATAATAATATACTGAGGAGCTTGATAACCTTAAAGGTTCAACCAAACATTCTAAATCAGGAAGAACCTCAACAAAGGGTTATCTTATTTTTCCTTGGCCTATGTTTAAAATCAGTTTGGGTTAGATAAAGTAGGTACACAAATTAGGACATAAAGACAGGAAACAGTCTAACACAAACATCTGTAAGATAGTGATAACTCTATGTGTGGAGGACCCTAACATGTGATAAGGCACCAAAAGCGCTTTAGTTTTTGTTAGTGTCACGTTAAAGCAATAATATGGGGGAAAATGGCTTCTGTTTAATCTGAATTTTTTTCTATAATAAAACAATACTTAAAAGCCAACAATTGTTGCATTTTATATAAAATACTTAGAATTATAGTAAAACACTGAATGACACTTTTACTGAATAAATTGCATTTGTGACAGTCCTTGTGACAATATATATATTTTTTAAGAATAGAAAAGTAATTGTTTATTTCGTTGGTTCGGTGTGTATTTTCTGAAACTCTGAAGTGATGAACAGTGATGAAGACATTAGCTCCACCGAAATCTGGTCATGTCATATATCCCTAAAAAAGTTTGTTAAAAGAGTGGAATCACTCTGGATTATTAAAATTGTTTTTTGTACAATATCTTGGATTACATCTACCACTTATGCACTCATGTCTATCAGTAAACAGTTGATAACCTCATAAATGATAAAACTTATTTTTCTTTTGTCTTCTCCCATTAGGGGTCGCCACATAAATTATACTATAAATGAACTATAATTAATAACTATATCTCTCAGGATATCCCCCGGAATATGAATACTGTCAGGCGTGAACGAAGGCGGAAGCCAAAGTGAAGGCAAATTGCGTTTTATTAAACCAAAAAAGGCAGAGCCAACATAAAGCACCCGCAGCGCGGGATAAACCGGCAAACGGCAGTCCGTAAATAATATCCACGGTGCAGGAGGAAGGAAGCGCGGCGCGGAGGCAGCGACGGGGAAGCGTCGGTAGTCCGAGGTGCACTGGGGATGATGCACGCTACCGTGGAGAGAGCGCGGAGTCCGGGAAGAGACGGAGCGTAGCGGGAGAAGCATACGCGGAGAGAAGCATCACCGTGAACCTGCACAGACACACACGAACATGCACGCACGAACATACAATAACGGACAGCAAGTGTATGTGAGTGTGAGGCTTTTATAGGTGGTGTGATGGGTGCATGAAATTAGTCCCAGGTGATCGGGATGAGCCCGATTGCAATGAGCCTCGTGCGGGCGGGGCACGCCCGAAAGCAAGAGCGAGGTGCGTCGGGGAATCCCGGGGTATGACAGCCTCCAAAGGGGGCGTGGCAGGGGGATTCCTGACAAATACACTATATGGACAAAAATATTCTATATGCCTGACTTTTCCAGTCATGTGTTTCTTTGACAAACTTGGAGGCATATAATAGTATAGGAGGTCTTCAGATATTGTAGCAATACATTTTCTTTTCACAACAACTAGGAGACCCAAACCTGCACAAACCGAGCTCCATGAAAATATGGTTTATAGAGGTTGGAGTGGAAGATCTTGAGTGGTCCTTTATAGACCTTTGACCTCAACACGTTTGGAATTAATTGGAACCAGAGACGAGGGCCCTCCTCACCTCACGTACATCAGTACCTGACTATAGTAACACCCTTGTGGATGAATGAGCACAAATCTCCACAAACTCACTCTAAAATCTAGTTAAACATCTTCCCAGAGGAGTGGAAGATGTTTCAACAGCACATTATGAAAGCAGCACATATACTGTAACTGCTATGGCATCTAAGGGAGTTTTTCCTTGCCACAGTCACCATGGCTTGCTCATCAGGGATAAATGCACACCATTCACCTTGACTGTTGATTTCTGTAAAGCTGCTTTAAGACAATGTCTGTTGTGAAAAGCGCTATATAAATAAACTTGACTTGACTTGACTTGGTTAGGTGATTTAAACTTTTTCTTGAGCTGCATCAACAACACTTTGGGAATCCTTCCGTCTTGTCCATGCTCTGAATCATGTGTGTAATCTGTCCAATGAAGGGACACGATGTCACCTGGAGGGTGACTTCACGACCAGGAAGCAATAAAACGTGGCTGTGGTGGAGCAGAATCTAGCTTCTGTTTGTTCAGAAAGTGCTCTGTGTGAAAAAAAAAAAAAAAAAGAAACCAGCAATTAAAAAGGCAAAGTTGCTGAGGCAAAGCGCCATCGGACATCATGGGGCTTGTAGGTGGATCTGGTGGAGGGCTTGGCGACAAGCTTGTCCCTTTCTCCTGCCGGATCCAGCGCTCTTTCTCCCTGGTTTTGGAAGCACACCGTTCTGCTTTTTCTTCATCTAGTAGAAGGAGCACTGTGCTCCACCTCTCTTTCTCTGAGGAGGGGGAGGGCATGGAGACTGGTGAGCCCACTGATATGCCCCAGCCAGTCCTGTACAAGGAGCACCTGGAGATGCTGTGTCAAAGCTGGAATTAGCTTGGCTTGGCAAGAAGCAGAAGCAGCTTACTAGGCGGCTAGTAAACAGAAAGAATGATTTCTTCCCCCCACCGCACTACATCCATGCTGGGGTCTGCCCTACTTCAGATCTGCACATTGAGGTGTCCAGATCCTGGGGCAGCCCATACTCGGCCCACCTCTTTATTTCTAATACGCAAACATAATGGGCTAGAAAAAGAGCAGCTACTCAGCACCCTTAGGTTAAAGAGACGCTAGCATTCTATCTCTCCTCGGGTGCTGCATCGTCCCTTAAGGCCCCAGTTTTGCCCACCAAGTGCTAGCGAACCAATTTGGCGTTGGTGGGAAAGGCTTACACAGCAGCGGGTCAGGTTGCTGGCTGCCTGCAAACCAAATGGCTGTGTTGCAGATGTACCAGGCTGACCTGCTGCAGGAGTTGGATGAGGGGGTGGGCTCTGGGGCTGACGATATTCAGGAGCTACATTGCTCTGCTGACCTAGCTTTTAGCTGTTGGCCGGTCCATGTCAGCCCTATACCCACAGAAATGCTTCTCCTGCTGAACGCCCTGATGGCCCCCACTGGCCTGTTCGGCGACGCTGTGAGTGCGGTCGTCTTAAGGTGTCAAAAGGCTAAGAAGCAGTCAGCGACATTCAAATGCTAGAATGTCGCTGAAGAAAAAAAAAAAACAAAGCCCAGACCTGGGTGCCATCATCTCCAATATGAGGGCTTCGGCTCAGAGACCCTGACAGTTGTGGGGTCTTGGCTGGGGTAGGAGGGGGCAGTGTACATCTCACTATACGCTGCCAGTCTCTACTCAGCGCCCTCAGGAGGTCAGCCTGTTACCCCTGCCACAATGCGTGCTTAAGGGCATCTCCAGTGAGTGTCTTTCACAACCTGTGCCCAGTTTCGTAGCAGATGGGGGAGGCTCGCCACCTCTCAGGAGGCCCCAACGACTGCAGGGCATTGCCCTAGTCGCTCTGAACAGAACAGTGACCAGTCTCAAGAGACTGGTTCCCTTAAGAGGCTATCCAACAGCCTGAAAATGCCTGCCAGATGTGGGGACAGCTTACAACCCAGGGTACCTAAACCAGGGAGCAGATGCCCTCTTAAGGCATTGGCCAAGGCCTTGTGAGTGAAGGGTCTACCCAGAGAAGGTGAAGCAGATATGAAAGAAGTTTTACAGAGCCCAAGTGGATCTGTTTGCGACTAAAGGGACATCATGCTGTCCCCTCTGGTTTTCCCTTACTCATCCAGCCCCTCTTGGACTGGATGCCAAGGTACAGACATGACTGAAGCTGTGCCTGTATGCCTATCCCCTTAATTGTGCTGCTTCTGGGAGTTCTGAAGAGAGTCCGATCTTCTTATGGTGGCCCCTTGATGGCCGGTTATACCATGGTTAGAGGACCTAGTGGCCCTTCTCGAACAACCTCTTTGGGAAATTCCTCCCAGGAGAAATTGTCTCTCCCAGGCAGGGGCACCCTGGTTCACCCCCACCCAGAGTTATGGAGGCTATGGCCCTTGATGGGCACTCTACCGAGGTAGTGGAGACGATTCTCCAATACAGAGCTCCCTCCATGAGGAGGTTCTATGCCGCTAACAGGTGCCTGTTTTCTGTGTTGTATGAGCATCACCAGTTGGACCTAGTTAACTGCCCGGTTGGTTCCATACTGGAGTTTCTTCAGGAACTGTTTGCCTCAGGGTTGTCTCCTTGTACCTGTAGGGTAACTTGTCCGCTATCGCAGCTTACTGTTCTCCGCTTGCTAAGCAGTTGCTGGGCAAGCACTCCTTGGTGACATGTTTTCTGCATGCCAACTGG
The DNA here is from genome assembly GCF_946808225.1 of Silurus aristotelis. Taxonomy (NCBI): domain Eukaryota; kingdom Metazoa; phylum Chordata; class Actinopteri; order Siluriformes; family Siluridae; genus Silurus; species Silurus aristotelis. The sequence continues at coordinate 5,770,287 of NC_139576.1, forward strand.
AGGCTGAGGCCCAGGATGCCAACCCAGAGTGCCTGTGTAGGACTTGGCCATTGTTTTGGAGGCTCATTTAAAGCCTCCTTTTGAGCTTTTGGCTGAGGTAGCCCTTAGGTCTCTGTCAGTCAAGACTGCCTTTTTTCTGGCTATCTCCTCCCTGAAGAGGGTCAGGGACCTACAGGCTGTCTCCATGTCCCTGTCCCTCCTGAAGCCCATGTTCTTATTTAAACAATTCCTTTGAAGTAGTTAAAAGAAGGTTTTGGCTCATGATAATTTGAAAAGATATTATTTAGTGTTTCACTCATTAATATCATTCTATCATATCTATAATAGATTGGTAAGAGCTAAGAATAACATTAGAGTCTTTTTACATAGACTGAGTTGATTAAGCCGATTAAGTCTTGTGACAAAATTATAATAGGAACATTACAGTCATAATAAATCACAGTAATTTGGATACTGAAGCACATTTGAAGGCAAATACTTGTGTACCTTTACTCAAGTAAACATTAAAAAGGGAGCACTTTTATTGCTGGAGCAAAAAACCTACTGTATTTTTAACTCAATTATATAGTTTGTGTATTTCATCCACCACTGTTAACTAATGTGTGTTACAAGTCTTTATTTGATTAAACAATTGTTCACAATTCACTTCCATGAACTTGATTTTAATAGTAATATTGTTTTTATTTTAAATACTTTCATTTTAAGACAGAATATATAATGATGAAAATTCTTGAATTAAGAGGAATCCTCTTGTTTATTTTCTCTGGTTTGAAGATCTTTTCACACAATAATAATAAATGTTAATAAATTTTAAAGTTAATTTGTTAGGACAGTAACCACATGTAGGAAACGGGAGTAACTCTATCATGTTTAATTATAGTTCAGAGCACAAACAGAAGAGTTACGAACTGTGACGTGGGGATAATCCGTAAGTCAAGTAAAGTCAAGTTTATTTCTGTAGTGCTTTTCACAAAAGACATTGTCTCAAAGCAGCTTTACAGAAATCAACAGTCAAGGTAAATGGTGTGCAATTAAGACTGATACGTCTCTAGGTGGTACAGGAAGTTTGTGATTTCGGCATCTATTTCTTTAAAGGTCTATAATCTTCATGAAGTGGGACGTGACTGGAGCTGGCCAAACTCAGGATGCCTCGGGATGGGGAGATAAATAGAGGCAGTGGAGAGGAATTAGCATAGCTGCTGTTCATGATATTAACAGCACAAGTTGATAATGTGCATTTGATCAGATATACTGGAGCACAAGTTTATGATATATGCTGTATGTTATGAGTAGGCTTTGCTAAAAAGATTAGTTTTTTATCTGCACTTAAACTGGGAGAGTGTGTCTGAGCCCCAAACACTGTCAGGAGGACTATTGCAAAGTTTAGGGGCTAAATATGAGCACGCTCTTCCGCCTTTAGTGGACTTTGCTATTCTAGGAACTACTAAAAATCCAGAGTTTCGAGATCTCAGGGAGCGTGACGTATTGTAGCGTGTTAGAAGACTGGATAGATACATAGGAGCTAAACCATTTAGTTTTTTATAAGTAAGAAGCAGTAGTTTGTAGTTGATTCGAAACGTAACAGGTAGCCAGTGTAGGAATGATAAGATTGGGGTTTTATGATCATATTTCCTCGAACTTGTAAGAACTCTGGCCGCATTCTGAACTAACTGAAGTTTGTTTATTAATGATGCAGGACACCCACCTAGTAATGCATTACAATAGTCTGGAGGTCATGAATGTATGGACAAGCTTCTCTGCATCAGATATAGATAACATGTTTATTAGCTTAGTTTTTGTAACTTGGTTGATATGATTTTTTAAAGACAAGTTGCTGTCTAAAATAACTCCTAGGTCTTTTACCATTGAACTAGTAGTTACAGAACATATGTCTAAATGCAGGTTGATATGCTGGAGCTTCTGTGTACTGGTTTTTAGGCCAATGAGCAAAATCTCCATTTTATCAGAATTTAATAGTAGAAAGTTCCAGTCTTTTAATTCATTAATACACTCAGTTATCCAAGCCAATTGAGCTGCATCGCCTGGTTTTAATAAGATAAATAGCTGGGTATCATCAGCACGTAAGGCGGGTAGAATCCAGGCTGCAGGTATAAACCGTGATGTGGGTGCAATCTGTAAAGTGAGTATAATCCATGCTGGTGATCAGGAGTCAGGAAGATCACTGTAGCCATAGAGTAGATCCGACAGCGAGTAGGGTCAGAATGGAAGCTTATGAAGGGGAACAGGAACGAGGAACAGGTGCCGGTGGTTAATGCCGAGAGTGGCAGAGCGAGAGACCGTGTGAGAACCTCCGAGGGGGGTGTGGCGGGTGGATCCCTGACATAATTAGACTAAACTGACTGCTTGGAATAAGTGTTTTAATGCTTATTATAAGACTTTATGTTCTTTTCTAAAGCCTAGATATGTTTTCAAATTTTAAGAAATTTTAAGAAGTGTAATTATCGTATCTTAGATAATTTGATTGGTTTTTAGTATGTATCTTCTTAAATCATGCATTTCTTTCTTATATTTGAACAGTTTTATATTGCATTGTGTAAGAATAACAGCAGTGCTTAAAGGATTCGTAACCAGCTCTTCAGCACACTAACGTTCATCCATTGGATGTATTAAACACATCCGTGACTTACTGCTGCACCAGGGGAATCTTTCCCTCTCTCTGTTTTTCTTACTCCATCTAATGAAATGTGATAGACTGCTCATTTGGCACAAAAAATGCATCAGTTGATTGTCCTGTTAATTCACTGGATTAACATGAACTCCCAGACACTGCTTGACTACGATTCATTATACACCAAAATTCTGACATGCTGCAAAATTCTCATGTGTGTCTTTTATAAGCATATGTGGACAAATGCAATGTAATTTTATTTGTGCTGTGACTAAAAATGAGCCACAATGATTATATAAATATAGATATTACAGAGAAATTCTACCAATATACAAAAATACTAAAACTAATTTAATTCTATTAATATTATAATTAAGTTGCTAAAATTAAAAAAACTATATAAATACAAAAGCATTTAGCTTTACTTATACATCAATTTGAATAATAGTCTGTTAGTTTAACAAAAATCTGGATGTAGTGCAGACGCATTCATTATCATTTAAATGAGGGTTCATTATCATACTTAGTGAAAATACTAATAAAATGTCACACAGAGTCACTGATTTGAGGGTAAATTCAAGAGATACCAAACTCCAGTTTTTCAAAATAGCAATGGCCATGTCACGTAAAACTAGCAGAGGCAAATGCAAGTATAGACAGATATTAAAAAATATATATATATAGAAAAAAGAACAAAATAAGTAACAAAGAATCGAATTAACCTCTGCAAATTTTTTTAAGATTTTGAAAACCTTTTTTAAAAAATGATTATGTCCAACAAATATATCAGGTAAATTTATTCTCTTACCAGAGAAACTAGATATTTTAACAAACTATTGTACTTCGCAGAAGAATCAATGATTAACTGTTAGATTTTTAAAGCCCTCCATTCAAAGTTTTAATAAACATTTTTATACAATTATCATAAGATTAAAGAGTACATGGCTGTAACAAGACTTCCCATATCACCTCCACTTATGGAGCAACGAAGCAAGCCTGTTCCCCTTCAGAATTTTAAACTGCATCAGAAATGCTTTAGAAATGCTTGTCTGGGAGCGGAGCATGCTAGGTTGGTTCTCGAGGGAAGCCGACTGCGCAGATTGCGCTCACATGACAATGAGAACGCTCCGCTTCCGCAGAGTACTCTTTAAAGAAAGTTCTCGCACTTCTCGTGGGTCTGGCCCCCCTTTCGCCAAAGCAAAGCGGCGTTCTAGGACTTGGGGCTCACAGGCTCATCCCACAGCCTGTGGGAGCGATGAGGGTGTGCAGATCAGGGGAAAAAAGGCAGACCCAGGTGTGGAGGTAGTCTGCTTCTGCTTCTTGTCTGGCCTCATGCTTCCGCTCAGAGAGCGAGCGCTGAACCCGGCAGGTGAGGTGGGAGAAAGGGACAAGCCTGTCCAAGACCTCTGGCAGATCCTCCTGCAAGCCGCACGACATCTGACGCCTGCAAGTGCGCGGCGCAATGTGCACAGAATATGCGACAAAAATGTGTGCTGCATGTGTCCAGCCGGCTCCCTCGGGAACTGACCTAACATGCTCCGCTCCCAAGCAAGCGATGCACGGACTGTGCTTTGTACACAGTCAGAACGATCGCTTGCTAATTATTTTTTTTAAGACATTTACCACTTACCTGAAGGGGACAAACACACGGAGAGCGTTTCCTGAACAAACAGAAGCTAGCGTTGGCTCCACCGCCTGCACGTTTTATGCTCCCTGGTCATGACGTCATGTCTTTCTGTTGGCCGGATTCTACTTCTTCTTTTGGCTTCTCCCATTAGGGTTCGCCACAGCAGATCATCTGTCTCCATACCGCAATGTCCTCCACATCTGCCTTTTTCAACCGATGCATGTCTTCCCTTACCACATCCATAAACCTCCTCCGTGGTCTTCCTATTTCCCCCCTTCCTGGTGGCTTCATCCTCAGCATTCTTCTACCAATATAATTGTCGATTTCTTCTCTATAACATCCGAAGGTTTCAACCATTTCTGTCCACACAGGCTGCCCAGGTGCTTGCTCAGTCTCTTGTCATTTCAAGACTTGACTACTGCAACCCTTTGCTGGCAGTTCTTCCCCTGAATGCTATTTCTCCACTGCAAATGATCCAAAATGCAGCTGCACGACTTGTGTTTAATCTGCCCAAGTTCTCCCACACCATCCCACTGCTGCGCTCCCTTCACTGGCTTCCAGTAGCTGCACGTATCAGATTCAAAACACTGATGCTTGCCTACAAGGCCAAAAATGGACCAGCACCATCTTACCTCATCACATCTCGCACTGCACCACGCTGTCTGAGATCCTCCAGCACATGTCCAAGCTGTCTGAGATCCCTCCTCTGCACATGTCCAAACCATCTCAATCTCGCCTCCCTCACCTTGTCTCCGAAACATCCTACATGTTCTGTCCCACTAATAAACTAATTTCTAATCCTGTCCATCCTTGCCACTCCCAACGTAAACCTTAACATCTTCAGCTCTGCTACCTCCAGCTCCACCTCCTGTCTTTTACTCTATACCACTGTCTCTAAACCATACAACATCGCAGGTCTCACCACAGTCATATAAACTTACCCTTTTACTCTTGCAGACACTCTTCTATTACAAATCACTCCTGCCAATCTTCTCCACCCACTTCACCCTGCCTGTGCACTATTCTTCACTTCTCTAACACACTCTTCATCACTTTGCACTGTTGACACCAGGTACCTGAACACCTCCACCTTCTCCACCTCTTCTCTCTGCAACTGCACCACTCCACTGCCCTCCCTCTCATTCACATACATGTACTCTGTCTTACTTTTACTGACTTTTATTGCCCTTCTCTCCAACACATATCTTCACCTCTCCAGGCTCTTCTCAACCTGCTCCCTACTCTCACCACAAATCACAATATAATCCGCAAACATCATAGTCCATGGAGACTCTTGTCTGACCTCGTCCGTCACCCTGTCCATCACCACTGCAAACAGGAAAGGGCTCAGAGCCGATCCTTGATGCAGTCCAACCTCCACCTTGAACCAGTCTGTTTTGTCTTTTTGACCATTGCTTGCACACTAAATCCGAATGCTTAGACCAAAGCCTCAATACCTTAACTTCTTGTAGCATATGCTTAAACACAGTGTAACCATAGCTTAAACACATTGTCAACTTTACACTTTGTTTGCAATTCTGTAGCACACTTATTGTGAAACAATACACACGTTTTCTTACATTAGACACATTTTTCAAAAACGAAATCACCTGTTATCATTGGGAAAACACTCTGTTCAAAATGCAAAACTGCATCTGGCAATTATAGGCACTTACATACACACCTGAAAACGCCAATCTGTCTGAGCCTTAGCACTACAAATAGGCCTCAGGTAAGACATTCTGAGAACTTTGCAAGTAAGGAGGCAATGTGAGTTAGAGTAAGAGGAGGACAAAGAAAGAGTTGGAGGTGGACGTGGAAGAGGACAAAGATGAGGACCAGACGTGTATCGGGTTACATCAGGGCTACTCTGGTGGACCATGTCATAAATCATGGCTTATCCATGAGGGAGGCTGGGCAAAGAGTCCACCCTAACCTCAGTCGCTACACAGTAGCATCGATAATACAGTTTTTTTGGATTGCTTACACACTAAAATTTAAAGTAGTACACTATTAGCAATACCTTACACTCAAGAGGCAAAACATCAGCCCCTATTTGCACAACTATAAGCACAATGTCAACCTCACACTTGTTGCAAAACTCTACACACAGTGATTTGCAAAACACTAAACACATTTAACATACATTAACCACAAAAATCTATCATGAAGTCACCTCCTTGCAATACCAAAGCACTGACTGTCAAATTACTGCACCGTCCAACCAATTGGTTCTACACAGTCATCAGGTGTGCAAACACTTGTTTGCTTAATTGCAGACACACCAATCAGGTGTATAAGCACTATAAAAAGCAGCAGGTGAGTTCATCGGTCTTCAAGCACAATGGAAAGAGTCAGAGAAAGAGTAAGACGAGGAGGAGAACGAGGAGGAGGACAAGGAGGAGGAGGAAGGGGATGAAGAGGAGTCAACAGAGAAGGAAGGGGAGGAAGAGGAGTCAACAGAGGAGGAAGAGGAGTCAACAGAGGAGGAAGGGGAGGAAGAGGAGTCAACAGAGGAGGAATCAACAGAGGAAGAGGAAGAGATGGAGGCCATGCTGGAGGTAGAGGTAGAGGAAGAGAAAGACAAGAAAGTGCCCAAAGAGGACTGAATCTGACAAATGAGATCCGCACAACACTGGTTGACCACGTTGTCAACCACGGCCTGACGCTGAGGGAGGCTGGACTGTGAGTACAGCCAAATCTAAGCCGATACACAGTGGCAAGTGTGATAACCCATATGAGGATGGGTTCCCCTTTGAGTCTGGTTCCTCTCAAGGTTTCTTCCTCATATCATCTAAGGGAGTTTTTCCTTGCCACTGTCGCCACGGCTGCTCATCAGGGACAAACGCACACCATTCACCTTCACTGTTGTTTTCTGTAAAGCTGCTTTGAGACAATGTCTGTTGTGAAAAGCGCTATACAAATAAACTTGACTTGACTTGACTTGACTTGATAAGAACATTTTGACTGGAAAATAGGTATTGTAAAAATATCATCATATCAAAAACATCTGCACGGTTTCAGTAACTGCTCACAGAAATGTATTCTATGCACTATCAGCACTTCTGTTACCTTTTCCTGTGAAATTACTGTACTATTGTATACTGTTTTCTTTTGCTACATAGGATTGAGGGTCAGGAACGACAAGGGGGAAGGCCTCCTATGTTCACAGAACAGCAAGAGAGGGAGATAGTGAACATGGTTTTGGCCAACAATGCTATAACACTCAATCAGCTCCAAGCCAACATTGTCAATAACCATGCCAGTTTCAACAATATCCATCAGGTCTCAACATCAACACTGGCACGCATCCTAAAAAAAAGACATCTTCAAATGAAGCAAATTTATCGAGTGCCTTTCGAGCGCAATTCCGAAAGGGTGAAACGACTGCGGCATGATTATGCAGAGGTATGTATTCACTTTAGCAGTGTGTTCTTGCATACTGTCTCATAATCTTTTACTGTACTGTAATATGTATACTAGATCTACACTGAACTACACAATTTTGCATGACACTGTATTTCAGATAGTTTTACAAATGAATGGAGAGGAGATCCAGCATGAGTTCAGTTACGTAGATGAGGCTGGGTTCAACCTGTCAAGAACACGAAGGAGGGGAAGAAACATTATTGGCCACAGGGCTATAGTCAATGTCCCAGGGCAACGTGGGGGTAATATAACACTCTGTGCAGCCATTACACAGAATGGGGTCCTCCACCGCCATGCTCATATGGGCCCTTACAACTCAGCACTCATACTTACATTCTTGGACCGATTGCACAACATAACAGCAGCAAATCGAAACGATCATATGCAATACATTGTTGTCTGGGACAATGTGTCTTTCCACCGCTCTGCTCTGGTTCAGAACTGGTTTTAGCAACATCCACATTTCACCGTCCTATATCTTCCACCATACTCTCCATTCCTCAACCCTATAGAAGAGTTTTTCTCTGCATGGCAGTGGAAGGTATATGATCTCCTTCTCCAGGCTGAGGTTCCCCTCATCCAAGCCATGGAGGAGGCCTGTGACCAGATGGAGGTAGCAGCAATGCAAGGATGGATTCGTCATTCAAGACGTTTCTTTCCAAGGTGTCTTGCTAATGACAACATTGCCTGCGATGTTGATGAGATTCTCTGGCCAGATCCAGCTAGACGAAGAGACAATGTCTAGTTCTTTTTTTTTTTTTTTTTTTTACAGTGAACTTACAGTACAATACGTGAAGTGACGTTTTGTTACAGTATTATGAATCTCCATGTCAACAATTTTGGGCGTGTTGACAAATAAATGAGTTTCTTCAGTCTGCAACATTGGTCTTGTGTAGTGTTTGGTATATTTTCATTATATTTGTACTTTATTGATGGTAGCCTACTCTAATCATAGGGAAGTAGAAGTGATAAAAGTGTTTTAGGTTTATCACAGCAGAGTGTAACTCGTGCAAACAAAGTATAGTAATGTGAAACATGTGTTTCATATGGTAACAAAGTGTGGTTTTTACACAGAAGTGTATCGTTTTTACAAGAGTGTTTAATTATGCAAGGGATCTGTAGTGTTTTGCTAATTGGGTGTGTGGTTGTGCTAATTGTGTGTAGTGTTTTGAAAACACGGGCCCTGTTTTGAAAATTGTGCTTAAGCAATCCAAAAAACTGTAAGAACATTCCGACTGGAGAACAGGTATATCTTCAAGTTTCTGCTCCAGACTGTACCTACTGTATGTGTCACATGATTCTGTATCATATTACAGTATTACTGTAAAGTACTATTCAAAAATGAGTAGTGCTGTGAAGTATATGTAAAGGTGTATCACAGTGATGTTACAGTACTGTGTACAGTTTGAAAGTACAGTATGTGAAAAAGAACCTAACCAATGACATCTTGTGGTGGCATTTTTTACAAAATGGTTGGGCTACCTCCTCGAGGTGGAAGGGAACGTCTCTTTACTCAAGAACAAGAGCTTGCCATCGTTCAAATGGTGCAAGAAAATAACGCAATCCGACTTCATGAGTTGCAACAGCGCATAATTGCAGATAGAATGGTATTTAACAATATCAACAGGGTCAGCATTTCTACACTAAGTCGCATCCTACAGAAACATAACTTCAGAATGAAGCAGCTGTACAGGGTGCCATTTGAGAGGAACAGTGTCAGGGTCAAGGATCTGCACCATGATTATGTGCAGGTATGTGTCACTTTACTTTACATACTATATATTGTGATGTGGGAATGAGGGTTTATGCTGCCACCTGCTCTGTCTGTATCTTGTAGTTTTTGTCTATACTAACCCAACCCAGCCCCTACTTGTGTAAAAATGTAGACATTGTAGTTACTGTATGTGTTTTCAGTAACACTATTCAATATTTTCTGTTACAGACAGTTTTGGATTTTGATGCCCCAAACAGCCACATGAGTTCATCTATGTCGATGAGGCAGGCTTTAATCTGGCCAAAACCAGGCGTCGAGGCCGTAACATAGTTGGACAAAGGGCTGTTGTAAATGTCAACGTGGGGGAAATAACACCTTGTGTGCTGCAACTAGTGTCCAAGGAGTCCTGCATCATCATGCCACTCTAGGTCCCTACAATACAGGACAGATCATTGTAATTCTAGATGCACTACATGCAGTTGTGCAGGACAAACCACAGCAGCCAAGGTTTGTTGTCATCTGGGATAATGTTGTTTCCACCGGGCTGCTCTGGTCCAAGATTGGTTCAGCAACCATAACAATTTTACACTTTTATACCTGCCCCCTTACAATGCAATCGAGGAATTATTTTCAGCATGGCGGTGGAAAGTCTATGGTCGGCAACCACACACCAGCATGCCTCTTCTGCAAGCAATGGAAGAGGCATGTGGAGACATTGAGGTGGGATCCATCCAAGGGTGGATTAGGCACACAAGACGATATTTTCCCCGATGCCAAGCTCACGAGGACATCGCCTGTGATGTTGACGAGGTCTTGTGGCCAGATCCAAACAGAAGGCGGGATCCATAGGACCCCCCCCAGGCCCCCACCACACACATACACGTGCACACACACACACAAAACAAGTGTTTTTTTCCCCCACAATAGCAGTTTATCCAGTATTTGTTTTGTTTTTTACTTTTGTTTTGTTGCTAAATGTAATGACTTGTGATTCTATTTTTCTTTATTATTTTAAGAATGGGTTTTTTTGTAAAAACTCTTGTTTGATTACTGAATACATTTAAACAAATCAATCTTTAAATAAATCTACTTTTGAGTTTTACAAAAGACTGAGTCTAAGAAAATTACAATATAAATAAAAACACAAAGACTGCAGTGTTTTATATAAAGCGCATCAGTGTGTTGCTGGTGATATGAAAGAGTAATTCAAATGGTGCTTGTGTTTATGGTTTTGTTACAAGAAAGGAGTGTTAAGTTTTGAATGCAGTGTTTCATTTTGGCATAGATGTGAGTTGTTAATCTCTATGTGCTATGTCTGATTGGCTTGGGTGTAGAGTTTTGACATAATGAGCCAAATTCTGCAAAAAGTGTGTAAGCAATTTGCAAAAACTGTAAAATGCATTATGTACAGAAATTTTTTCTGGGGTTCCAATTAAATGCCACAAAATCTATTTGTTCTTAATGAATTGCTCATTTTGAGTTTTTTTTTTTTCTTTTTTTTTTCTTCTGTGCTGTGTTATGTTGCAACATGAGAAATTCTCTGTTAGCAAATGTGCATCAATTTTACTCTTGAAATCAGAGTGCATTGTGGTGACAAACAAGTGAACAAATCTAGGGAATTTGGATGCCAGAACGAAATGGCTGACACTTCATTTAGTGCATTATGAAAGCAACATGGAGTGATTTTATTCAAAGCCAAAGTGTGCTGTAAAAGATGAGAACATTTACAAGTGCTAATCAAGGTGACAAGGAACAGGTGTAAGTGATTATTGTGACGCAACCAAGTCCAACAAAAGGTGATGGATCTTGGTCTTAATGAACTAGACTGATATAGATGAGAGTAGAATTTATTTTATTGGTGCTAAACTGCTGCGTTCAATTGCTTTGTATAGTGTAGCTATAATTTTTTCTTGATGTTTTTGTAGCATTAAAAAAATTCTCTCACTTTTGATCTATAGTCGGTTAACAGACAAGAAAGTATATTTTAACCTCAACTCTCCAGCGCAAAATATTTAGTGCTCTTCAGAACTAAGTTTATGATAGGAGCATAGTTAAATACAAATGTGATTCATTTGAATTCAACCCAGCGCACTGCTGAAGATAGAGGGAGACGTGACATGCCCTAAAATGGGTAAATGAAAGGGAATTGTAAGTCCATACTGAGAACACACCACTGGTTCTCTTTTAGAGCTGATGTTGATGCATTCAGATTTATATTTATTGCAGTACATAGAGATTTACGTTTATATATTATCCATATGTCTACGAAACTTGTTTTATATGATCACGTACCAAATAGAATACAGTTCATTCACATGAGTAATGTCCAGGCACTATGAAACATTCATGAAAACTTCACATAATCTAATAGACACCATTAATGTAGCTTTATGTGCCTATAAAAGATTGTTTAAACAGATCGATTGGAACCAGATGTGTATATGTGACAAGCTTTTTAGTATTTTAAAACAATTTCAGGAGCAAAAGTGTAGTTACAATCAACATATAAAATATTAATAAATAAGTAATGAATATAGATAACTGTTCATTTAGACACAATATGACCTGAAAAAAGACAGATTTACTGAAAGGCTCACAGTGATTAGTGCATTCACTTTCATACAGGGCCATGTAGTTTTGGATTTAGTTTTTCCTCAGTAATAAAAGCCTTCATTAAAAAACTGAATGTTGTGTTCACTAGTGTTATCTTTTACTAATATTTTGATTAGTTTGATGATGTGAAACTTTAAAGTGTGACAAAAATGCAAAAAAAACAAAACAAAAAAATCAGAAAGGGAAAAAGCACTGTAGTAACTTACACCACTGTAGTAACTTATAATACTACTAAGCAGTTCAAATTGTAAATCAATTTATAGAGCAATTGATGTGAATTTCCATTTTGATGGTGAAATCCGTCATAAGGAGCTAATACAAAATCACAATGCCATTGACACAATGAGTAATGATACTGAAATTACCAACAATCCATTTTCTCTCTCCCTGTCACCTCTCTCTCTCTCTCTCTCTCTCTCTCTCTCTCTCTCTCTCTCTCTCTCTCTCTCTCTCTCTCTCTCTCTCTCTCTCTGTTAAGTTAAATGTGCACCTGAGGTACAATTGACCATTGCTCCTGTCCATTCCTTCTCTTCAGATCTGCCATATTTATCCCAACACCCTACTTGTGGATGGAGTCCTCTATAATTAGAGACTCTCTGTGCAGCTAAGGATGGTTTCACATCAAAAGCTCCAAAATCCATGACGTTACTGGCCATTGAGAACTTCTACCAGACAAAAAAATACCTAAATAAACCATATTACAATTATACATGAGCCGCTCATGAACAGCATGAAACTCAATGCCACTTCTTGTGCTTTATTGCTACTTGGGGGGAATGTCATTTTTACACAAGGGTTGGTTGCCCCATTTTTTTGTCTTCTCTATTGTCTCTATACAATAAACCAGATCACCATCATTTATTGCGTCCATGTTCGAGTAAACCAGATATGTGCAGAGAAGTTTGTAATAAATCTGTTAAAGTTTAGCTTACTTGAACTTCCCAGCAAATTGGCTAGTGATTTGTCTTCATGGTTGATTTTCACCTGCATTTGGATGGTTCTGGCTTTTAGCAGACGCCAGTGTCCAGAGCGACGTACAAAAGCTTTGTATCGCTAGTGCTTTGTGCTTTGAATCTCTAGCAATGAATAAATCTACACTGGTACGCTAGATTACAAAACTGAGATAAATCAGACTTCAACTTGATTTTTACAAAGCAAACTTGGAAAGTGTTAGTTTAAGTGTTTCAGAAAGAGGTAGGTCTTTAACCCATGCTTGAAGATGCCAGGGACTCTGCTGTTCGGACATCTAGGGGAAGTTCATTTCACCACCTCAGTGCCAGAACAGAGAAGAGCCTTGAAGTATACTTACCTCTCATTCTGAGAGAAGGTGATACCAGTCGAGCAGAGTATATTGTAAAAGAGTATATTGTAAACATGCTTTAGTGGATACAAATTGTATAATATACTGTAGTTTACAGTACAGTAAATTGTAATAAAGGCTGTTACTTATAGAGCTCAACTTTGGAGCATGATCAAATCAAATTAAATGCGTTGAATGCTTTCATAATGTCAGTTAGCAATTTGAGGAAATCCAGCAACACACAACCAAACACACAGAGGGAATGCAACTATTAAATTATAAAATTAAAAATTAACACACAAAAAAAAAAAAACATTATTGGTGTGGTGAAAAATACTGGTATAGATGAACAACATCAAGAAAGGATGTTAGGATTTCATCTTCTGTTACAAAACCATAGGAAAGCTGGCTAATGTTGTTCCTCTGTGTTTTATGCACAAAGTCAGTCTCTACTACCAAATCTCTAATATGATAATCAGGGACATCACCAAAATACATGCTGGTGTTTGCACATACTTTTGCTTTTGAAGGACATTTGATCCTTCCAGGACCTGGAGAACAGCTTGATGATTCCAGAAGCTTCTTTCCTTATTATTGTTACACATCTTGCAAAGGGTCTGACATGAGACTTCTAAAAAGTAAAATATTTACAGACATGATCATGTTGATTACAACATATAAAATATACAGATATATAAAGGTCTATAAACTATAAACTAAAATGAACCATGTTGAACATAGACTTGTCATGTATTTAATTTTATTAGGACTAATTTAAATAAATGTCAGTTTAGGTTCTATACTTGGTGGAAATACAGTTTTATTATTTATTTATGGATAAAAACCCAGACAGGTACAGATAAGTTTAAACAAGATGGCAAATATATGAAACAGTTCAAAAGACTATAACATCAATTGAATTAAAAATAGCAGCTATTTGTTAATTAAATTTTATCCATTTGTCTTATGACTTGGTAGAAGTGCAGCTGCAAGTCTAGGACTTGTCTCGATAAGCTTTGCATGTCTGTATCCTAATATTTCAAAAACCGGATGGAGTTCTCTTCAATTGAAGACCACTCAATGCAGCCGAGGTTGGCTCCACATTAACAGTCTGAAGATCCATAAGGTTACTGTGAAGGGTTAAACTCAAGAACCAACGGATTTGGACTGTAATTACTTTAAACAGTTTGCTACAATAGCTCAGGATTGCAATTGCAACAAACTGTTTTGAAAACAATTTTCCATTAGTGAACAGCTGATAATCTCAACAATGATGGAACTGTAATAAATGGACATTTGGTGTCTCCCAGATGAGGATGGTGTACCTTTTGAGTCTGTTTCTCTTAAAGTTTCTTCCTCATACCATTTCTGGACATTAATTCTTGCCACTCTTTCCACTAATTCATCCTACAGTAACAGATTTATGATGCTCAAATGTATAATTGGGTTCTATTTATTAAGTTGCTTTGGGACAATGTCCATTCTTGATATCCAATCTATTTCTTTTTATAGAAATAAAATCTAATTAAAGTCCAAAAATGTTTGGTCTTATCAGTTCAAAGACCTTTTTCCTTGCCAAAATGTGTTTCCAATCAGTTTTTTAAAACTTCTTTCTCACTGGAAAGCTTTTTTTTTCTCCATATAAAAGCTTTGTGGAATGTCCAAGCTATGGTTGACCTTCATTGTGAAACTGTGGATTGCTCTCTATCTTCTTTAGTTATACTTATTCTCTTGGGGGATTCTTTCACAGTTATTGTTTTTTTTTTTCTATATTCATGCAAACTTTATAATTTTTTCTTCAACACTACATTATAGAAAAAACGTCAGGGTGGGCAATTTTTTATTTTCAGTAGAGAGCACTATGGGTACTTTAAATGATTCTGATCCTCAATAAAGTAAGGTATCGACACAAAATCCCATCAGGAGGTCTTATAAACTCCTGGGATGACTTGCAAACCTAAATAAAGCATCCACTAGTTCAGTAGAAACATTTCCTGGTGATCCAGAACATCAGAAAGTAGTAAAATAAAAGGTTACATACTGTATCTCACTGCGCTCCTACAACCTGTAGAAAATCTTTAAAAAAGTATACAAAAACCCGGTCTCACATTGCTTTGTGCAGGATGTAGGGTAAAGTATATAATGGTACGGTCTACTGTGTTGTTTAAAATGTGTGGGAAAAAATGTAATGTGGTTGTTTTTTACATAAGAGTCCATATTTGAATCACAAGGGTCCTCGTATCTCTCATGAACAGCACTTTGCCAGGGGCGTTGCATAATCACGAGCGAGCATGAAAGGCGTACGATTTGCAGGGTTGTGTTATGCCTTTTAGAGAATCCCAAATGAGATTTACTCATCTACATCGGGCAGAGGCAGAGCTCAGAGTATCATTTAATTAGAAGAAATGACATTAGTCCCCTCATAAAGGGCAAATCTCCGACTGGGTTTTGCATGAGCTGGCCATGTGGAAAGGTTTTTGTACTTTTCACCTTTTTTTTTTTTTTTATGTGACAAAATAATGAAGTTACTGGAGTAAATGGCCTGCAGTAGCACCCGGGGCTGATGTAATCCACCTGACTCGGCTTGTGAAGGGCTCGATAATTCGGTAATGACTTAAATCAGGTGGATGGAGCAGGGAAATATTCTAAAGTGAGTTTTCTATAAGTATTAAAGGACAACAAGATTTGCTGAATAGTAGAGTAAGCTGCACATCAAACACCCATAGCCTGAATGAGTCTTTCTGCTCCAACAGTATGAAATGCCAATGTCCCAATGTAAACTTGGACATATTCTTTCGCATGTTGTGAAGATCCTATACTGATCAAATTGAGATTAAAGAAAATGACCATTCAGACTAATCCAGCTCCAATGAACAAAAGTGATTTTGAGGTAACAAGGTCCATTTCTGTCCAATTTTTGTTTAATTTTCATCACTACCACTGCTGTATACAGAGCTATCTTGCAAATATTGCATCATTCTACTAAACGCCGTCCACCTCCTCCTGTTAATGGCTTGTAGATAGGTGTCAAATCAGCACTCGATCCCATATCCCGTAAGATATTTTTACATTTTAAAAAAAAAGACAAGAAATAATTAATGCAAGAATTGTATCATATCAGGCACACCTTTCACTGTATTAATCAGCAATTTTTGTAATTACCTACCTACCTACCTACCTCCATCCAGACAGCCAAATCCCTAACAATCTTCTAGAAATATCTGAAAACGTATCTTTCCATCAGTATCAAACTGCCTCTTATCCTTGATCCCTTCCTGTCCTAACTTTTTTCTATTTTGAAGGATGACTGAAAAATTGTAACATGCCAACAGATAGCAGCAAAATGCTGCACACACAGTCACAGGAAGCACCAACCTTCATAAGTCAGTGTGCCAAAAGACATCGTGAGCTGTGCAACTTGTGCTATTCTGACCATGTGTGCACTCTGTCAACCAACTCTCCTCACACGTCAGTTTGTTGCAAGATGATTTCACTTCCGCACCCACCCTACTCGCCAGATATGGTTTTCCTAAAGATGCTCAAAAGTTGCCGTTTAGACACCATTAAGTAGATCCAGCACAAATAGCAAAAGATGCATGACACGATTAGAAAAGAAGACTTCCAGGACACATTCCAGAAGTGGCAGGAAAGCTGGGATTGCTGCTGTATTGCTGTGCAAGGCGACTATTTTGAAAGTGATAGTGTGTATGTGTAGATGAATAAAGTACTTTCTTGTGAATACATTCTTACAGTATTTTTTTGTAAACAGAGCTCATCTCGAAACGTTTTGATACCACCTCATATAATGGAATAAATGTTCCATTCTTCTTCTTCTACTTCCCGTGTTTATTGCCAACTTATGATAAATCGCTTGTTGTATCCCTTAACTATAAGTTTCTATGGACAAAAGCATCAGCCAAATGAATAAATGTAAATGTAAATGTAATTAAATAGTGAGTGAACCATTAAAAAAAATTGACATTTTCTTCCTGCATAACGATGATAAATGGAATAGAAGTACATCTACAATTCGGTGCATCATGCATCATGTACTGTAGAGCATCATGGTTCATCTACCTGTACATGCATCATGATTTAAAAAACATATGCATGCTTATTGTAGTCTTTTATCAGAATCGTGTCACTTTATGGTAAGGATTCTTTGTAAAACCCCAATTTGATGTAATTTTATTCTTTCATTTATTGTGTTCTTCTTCTTTTTCTAATTTCACCACAGCAGACCATCCGTCCCCATACTACTCTGTCCTCTACATCTGCCTCTTTCAAACCAACTACCTGCATGTCTTCCCTCACCACATCCATAAACCTCCTCCTTGGCCTTTCTTTTTTGCTCTTTTCTAAAGCCTCCATCATCAGTATTCTGCTACTGATATACCCCATATACTTTCTCTGCATACAACCAAACCATCTCATTCACACCTTTTTCACCTTGTCTCCAAAAACATCCTACCTGAGCAGTCACTCTAATAAACTCATCTCCACATCTGTCCATCCTAATCACTCCCATTGAAAATCTCAGGGATTTAAACTCATTGTATTGTATTGTATTTATTGTAGTGTATTGTATTGTAATTATTTATTTATTTACACCCCCACCCCAAAAAAACAAAACAAAACAAAACAAAAAAAAAACTATGAAGCATCATATTTAACTGTGTACAATAATATTTTTGCCAATAGTAACTTATTTATTTATTTATTTATTTATTTATTTATTTATTTATTTATTTATTTATTTATTAAAATAGAACCCATTTTATTCATATTGGCATTAAAATTGTCACATGACATTATTTAATTACAGACACTTTAATAACGGTGGATTGTAATTTTCAACACTAACAAAATATTGAGTGCCCTTGGTTTTGCTGCACACAGACTCCTTGGGGTCCCCAAACTCCAATTTGAGTTTTTCCTAGTTTTAGATCATATTTTTCCAGTATTGCAGAACCGCTTGTTATTATTTGTTAAATTGAAGCTGAAAAACAACTCTCCATAAATGCTTGTGTTTTAGAGGAAGCCAATGAGTTATTTTTATTTGTCTACACAGACACAATTGGCTGTAGTCCATTCTCCTGCAGTATTCAGCAGAGTTTTCATTTAATTCAGTATGCTGTGTATCTCAGAGATGATTATGTAATCTATTTCTTCTGGCTTTGCTGAAAGTCAAGTGCAAACGAACGCTGCATTTGCATTTGACATTGCTTTGCACTCTTGCTACTATATTCCAGTCTTTAATTTAATTTGTTTTTGCTACATACACTGAACTTTACAAGTTCACTCTGTGCCTTGGGCTACTATAAAGCCAAGTCTTCTTTCCTTCAGTTTACATGCTTCAAAGTAAACTGCCTGGTCGCAAGACTATTTTCCTAAACAATCTGTTCTACTTCTGAGCAGCCGTCCGACTCCTGGGAATCACACATGGCTTCATATGGAGCGTATAGATTAATGATGCAGATGTGCAAATTCTACAGGGCCACCACTGAATCCATACTGTGTTCATTAGACACTGTCTGGTTCAGCTGTGCCATCCAACTGGACAAGAGGCAACTTTAAAAACTAGTTAGGTCAGCAAAATGCACCATCAGGACCAGCCTGCTCACTACAGTTATGGCATTCAATTAAATTCAATTCATTATTATTTAACAATGAACATTGTCTCAAAGCAGCTTTACACAGATAATGTGGTGATAAAAATCAACATGTTCTTTATGAGTGTAAGTTTGTCCCTTATTAATGAGCCGGTGGCGACTGTGGTGAAGGAAAAACTCCCCGAGATGCATAAGGAAGAAACCTTGAGAGGAACCAGGCTCAAGAGGGAACTCATCCTCATCTGGGTTGCACCGAATGTCCATTTGTTGTAGATATACGATGTTGCGGGGTGCAGTAATGGTGATCAGAAGCAAACTGTAGTCCTGAGTCAGTGTAGCAGACTGTTGACATCAACTACAGTCCAATCCATCCTCAAAGCTCCCGTTCTTACTCTGGAAATTTATGGAACCACCCAAGGCGTTGATGGGAAACTGTCCCCAGCTGCACAGAGTGGCCTCCAAATGAAGAGAACACTATCCAGAGGCAGGCCTGGACAAAGTAGAAAGATCCACGAAGGGAAGAGGGGCAGGAACAGTGGTCACTGGAACCTCAGGAGCATGTTTAATTCGACCTAGAGAGAGAGAGAGAGAGAGAAAGAGAGAGAGAGAGAGAGAGAGAGAGAGAGAGAGAGAGAGAGAGAGAGAGAGAGAGAGAGAGAATAGGGGTGACAGGAAGAGAAGGATATGGATTAGCATGTGTCATTGTTGTATGAAAGTTAATGTTACTGTGCAGTTGGGACATTTATTATGACATTATAACATAATGGGCAGTAAAGTGAATAACACAGATTATCTTATCCCCATGGCACCTGCTATTGGGTGTAATATTTATGGCAGCAAGTGAACATTTCGTCCTTAAAGTTGTTGTGTTAGAAGCAGGAAAGATTTGCCGGTCTGCAGTGGTCAGTATTTATCTAAAGTGGTCCAAGGAAGAAATAGTGGTGAACTGATTGATGCACGTGAGGAGCAAAGGCTGGTCCGTGTGGTCCGATCCAACAGACGAGCTCCTGTAGCTCAAATTGCCTGAAAAGTTCATGGTGTTAAAGTTTGATGGGTCGAGACTGTTTTGGCAGCAGAAGGGGAACAACACAATATTAGGCAGGTGGTCATAAAGTTATGCCTGATTGGGGATCTGAATGTCTGTATGATACAGTATATACCGAACAAATACGGATAGAATATACAGTAGTGCAGTGATAAACAATTTAGTTAAGTGTAATCATGTTTGTTATTAATCATTAGCATTGCTGTTCAGTGTCTGTATGCTAAAATATGCAATGCAGGTTGCTCTAAACTGGAAACAAATCCTTGTACTGTATGCTCAGGCATACTTGGCCATTATAGCTGATTCTGATGATGGAAAAAACTTCACTGCCACTAACACTCCAACTGTGTGGGTGCTAAACTTTTCTTTAATTCAGTAATGATAGGAAAACAGGTTTTCTACCGCAAGAATATCATTAATATTATTTTAGACTCTTTTGTGTAGTTTCTTTTGTGTACTCGCTCTGCTCCCAGAAATATATATATATATATTTTTTTATTTTTTTTATTTTCTGACGAAAAATTGACAGACAATTTAACACATACACACAAAGCCCTTTGTGAACAAACAGAAGCTGACGCTGCCTCTCTCTCTGTATGCGTTTTATACTTTGTGGTTGTGACGTCACCCCACTGGTGACGGCCGGCGTCCAATTTTTGACTGATTGCACACATTATTTCAGAGCGTGAACATTCGGGCGCGTTCTCAAAGCGTTTTGACACAGCTCGAGTTCCTGAAAGGGAACCTTAGTTCATCCTTATATCCAAACACATCATGTAACAGCAGTACAATGTAATACAAAATTACATTTGAACAGCTTTAGTCGAAGTTCAAACCAGAAATCAGAATAAAAATAAATTGCAATGATTTTTAGTGGCTTTCATAAGAGCATGGTCAGAAGATGCTGGTTTGGTGCTGAGCTTAAATTATTGCTCTTTACAACCATAGTGAGCCAAAAAGCATCTCAGAAGGCACTAGACAATACATTTTTATGCATAAACAAACAAAATATAATCTCCAGCCTATTGATTTGACAAAAGAGTAATTATCAGAGGGTTATCAGACTTTAACAATATAATTACAGTCATCAGTTGTCACCTCATATGTCTGCCAATGGAAATGCTTTTTGGCTAATGAAACTGTAATCACCTCAGTGCCATGAATACGATATTCAGCAGGTGAGGGAAAAAAAAGCTCAGTTTATCTCTAAATCTCTATGCACTGTTGCAATATGATGCTATTATGTGTTTCTTCATAAAAAACAAAATACTATATTGCCAAAAGGTTTGTAGTCACTGGATCATAAATAGTGATTCTGTCCAATTTCCCCTTATAATTCCCTCCACCATTTTTTGAAAGATGTTCCACTAGATTTTGGAGTGTGTGGACATTTGTGTTCATCAGTCACAATGGTTTTAGTAAAGTCAGGTAGTGATGTAGGTGAGGTGAGGAGGCCTGGGGTGCAGTCAGTGTTCCAATTCATCTCATAGGTGTTCAGTACAGATGAGATCAGATCTCTATAGCAGGCCATTTAAGATCTTCCTCTCCAAGCTATTTAAACCAGATCTTCATGGAGCTTGTTTTGTGTACAAGGGCAACACCATGCTGGAACAGGTGTTGGGTTTCAAGTTAACGGCAAATTTTATTTTACTGCATTTAAAGACGTCCTATACAATTGTTTGCCTCCAGCTTTGTGGTAGCAGTTTGAAGAAGAACCACATATGGCAGGAATGGTCAGGTGTCCCCAAACGTTTGTCCATATAATGTATATTCACAATATTTCAATAAACCCCAAATTCTTACAAGTGTTAAAAATATAGAAGGGTTAGAGTAATGCTAATTATTTCTATCAATACTCCAGCTCTTTATGGATGCATGGACCTTGTATGGAGTACAATATAAGACCATATAATTGTTATGTAAAGAGATAACCTCTAGATTCCGACCATGTATTCCCCTGCTTTATTCTTTAAAAAATGGTACATTCAATAATTTCCTCCATACTTTGTTTTATTCCAATTTATGTGGTACCGTACAGTACAGAGTGAAATGAAACACAATGTTCCTTGAAAACCAAAGTGCTACAACAACATTAAGTGCAACAAAACAAAAAACACAATAAACAGTAACAAAGCAGCACCAACCAAGTCAGGTTTAGTCATGCCAAGTAGGCCTTATAGTCATTTCAATCATATACAGTGCAGTACACAGTGAAACAAATTACGTTTCCGAAGGACCAAGGAACTACATTAAACAACATTAATTAACAAAAGGAGCACAGATCTCTAAACTAACAACACAAAGTGCACATTTGCAGCATTAATTGCAAAAAAACAACTGACATCAGACGAGACAACATGAGACAAGGAAAAAACAGTCACACTGGCATCAAACAGTACAGTACAGAAAGTTGTGCAAATGGATTATCCATATGCAAACCCGATTCCAAAATAGTTGAGACACCGTATAAAATGTGAATAAAAAAGGAATGCAATAATTTACAAATCTTAACTTTTACTCACAATAGAATATAGATAACATATTAAAATGTTGAAAGTGAGACATTTTGAAATGTCATGAGAGCTACACACTCCAAAAAAGTTGGGACAAGTAGCAATAAGAGGCCGGAAAAGTTAAATGTATATATAAGGAATAGCTGGAGGACTAATTTGCAACTTATTAGGTCAATTGGCAACATGATTGGGTATAAAAAGAGTCTCTCAGAGTGGCAGTGTCTCTCAGAAGTCAAGATGGGCAGAGGATCACCAATTCCCCCAATGCTGCAGTGAAAAATAGTGGAGCAATATCAGAAAGGAGTTTCTCAGAGAAAAATTGCAGAGTTTGAAGTTATCATCATCTACAGTGCATAATATCATCCAAAGATTCAGAGAATCTGGATCAATCTCTGTGCGTAAGGGTCAAGGCCGGAAAACCAAACTGAATGCCCGTGATCTTCGGGCCCTTAGACGGCACTGCATCACATACAGGAATGCTACTGTAATGGAAATCACAACATGGGTTCAGGAATACTTCCAGAAAACATTGTCGGTGAACACAATCCACCGTGCTATTCGCCGTCGCCGGGCTAAAACTCTATAGGTCAAAAAAGAAGCCATATCTAAACATGATCCAGAAGCGCAGATGTTTTCTCTGGGCCAAGGCTCATTTAAAATGGACTGTGGCAAAGTGGAAAACTGTTCTGTGATAGACGAATTTAAAGTTATTTTAGGAAAACTGGGACCTCATGTCATCCAGACTAAAGAGGATAAGGACAACCCAAGTTGTTATCAGAGCTGAGTTCAGAAGCCTGCATCTCTGATGGTATAGGGTTGCATGAGTGCGAGTGTCATGGGCAGCTTACACATCTGGAAAGGCACCATCAATGCTGAAAGGTATAGGTATTCAGGGAAGACCTTGCATTTTCCAACATGACAATGCCAGACCACATGTTGCATCAATTACAACACCATGGCTGCGTAGAAGAAGGATCTGGGTACTGAAATGGCCAGCCTGCAGTCCAGATCTTTCACCCATAGAAAACATTTGGCGCATCATAAAAAGGAAGATGCGACAAAGAAGAATTAAGACAGTTGAGCAACTAGAAGCATGTATTAGACAAGAATGGGACAACATTCCTATTCCTAAACTTGAGCAACTTGTCTTCTCAGTCCCCAGATGTTTGCAGACTGTTATAAAAAGAAGAGGGGATGCCACACAGTGGTAAACATGGTCTTGTCCCAAGTTTTTTGAGATGTGTTGATGCCATGAAATTTAAAATCAACTTATTTTTCCCTTAAAATGATACATTTTGTCAGTTTAAACTTTTGATACGTCATTTATGTTGCATTCCAAATAAAATATTGAAATTTGAAACTTCCACATTATTGCATTCTGTTTTTATTCACAATTTGTTCAGTGTCACAACTTTTTTGGAATCGGGTTTGTACAAATAAAAAATAAATTCTGTACATGTAAACACTTGGATGTAAACTTTTGGTTCAACAGAAGTATGAACAGTAGTTTGTGCAAAAAGCATGTTTTTTTTTTTTTTTTTACTAAATGCGAGACAGAACTAAATGTAAGACAGCACCAACTAATAGCACACATAAAACAAATGCCATGAGAAAACACAAAACAACTGTGACAAATGAGACAAAACCGAACTGTGCTAATGATTATGACGTTTCTTTGTGCAGTGGCTTTTTGGGAAACCTTGTCTCTGTCCTTAATCCTGACACAGGACAGTTATGCACTTGGGATGCAGTTTTATCCAGAGAGAGGTGTGTCTCAGTCACATGCAATTTCCCAAACTTGGACACTGTATCAGCTGCTAGCTGACTGTAAACCTAGGAAAGCATCATCATCATCATCAAAAATTCCATTCACACAGCGCACAGAATGTTTGTCCCTGTACCAACTGTTAGGAGAAACAGGGACATTAGGTCACAAAGACAGTGAAATGCAGCCTCTTTGCATAAACTGTAGCTGCGATCACACACTTTTGCCCCCTGCACCCCTGCCTTGCTCTTTATACCAATTTTATTTAATTGCAATTATATTTTACTACATTTTACATTCTATCAGAGGTGTAAATAGGACCTGAAAATTATACCTGAGTAAAAGAAGAGATACTGCAAAACCTCCACCATTACAAGTTCAAAGTCATCAATTCTAATATGACTTAAGTCATATCAAATTAAGTTTTAGAAAATCTGATTCAAACAGTACTTGAGTATTTGACTCATACTGAACATAGGTTCAAAGATGCACTAGTGCTCAACACCAAGACACATGTGAAAAGCCAAAAATTGATTTGTGAGGTTATATTTCAACATTGCATTTATCAAGAACAACACAACAGCCTCTTCAGAATGAAACAAAGATCCAACAAGTCATAAAAAAAGACAAGGTAGTAAAGCGATCTTTCAAAAAGGGGATCTTTAATTAACAAATAAAATAACTGGATTATTCTTATTCATCTTTTAAGCTGGTTCTCTTTCTGGGCTGAAAAAAACTCAAAAGTAACAGATGTGGGTAGGGGAGTGTTGAGCAGTAATGATGAGCCATTAGCAGAGGTGCAAAATGTAATTGGTAACAGTCATTGTCAAAATAAAATTTTTAAATTACATATATTGAATCATAAATGTAATGAGTAGAAAGTAAAAGTTGCTCATATCTTTGATACTCAGTGAAACTAGAAAAAAGCCTGAAAATTGCTTAAGTACAATAATGAATTACATTTATTCAGATAAATTACCCCACTGCTTTCTTTTTTATTCCTTTTTATTATTTCTCTTTACATTTACTTTTTTCTTATTTTATGTCCTGAGCTAACTATTAAAAAAATTTCATACATATATAGTTACATACGTGAATATGAGCGTTTGGATGCTAGTGAAAAACCTGTCTTTGTTGCTTGAAAAATGTCTCTGAAGCGAGAAAGTACACAAAAGTGATTTAAACCCGTGTTGACGTTACGTTATTGCTCTTTAATAGCATCGGTGCTGCAGCTTTATAGAGAAGATTAGAATACATAGACCCAAAATAATAAGATGACAGTTCATATCAGGGAGAAATTTATAGATTTGACAGAGATTATTACTGCAATATGGCATTTTATTCCGCAGTAATGAGAACAAACTTCACAAACTTCTAATGAGGGTGGGTGTATTCCCTTTCTTTTTTGTGAAAATGCACCTCTTTAAAGGGTACTTTATTTAATATGACTATTCTTGGTATTACAGGGCTGGTCAAAAGTTTAGAAACAACTACTCTTTTATAGTTTTTGAGACATATGCATATTTCTTTTGTTCCCCAAGAGAACGAGATGCTGCATCTCCATGCCACACTACCGGCATCCCTGCAATGCTTCCTTCCCTTTGCAGAAGCTAGCCCCGGCTTTACTCTATGTACTGTTTATAGCCTTCTGGTCGTGAAGTCACGCTTACGATTGGACTGATTACACACGTGATTCAGAGCATGGACAACACGGAAGCGTTCCCAAAGCGTTGTTGACGCAGTGCCCCATTCCCTCTGGGAACCAGGGTTACATTCGTAACTTGGAGACATTCCACTTCAAGAGTGTAATACCATCAGAATGACCAGTCAATTCCACTTTCTTCCAGTCATTCAAATGTCCAATTCTGTTATCTACTTTGTTTCATATGACCCATGGTTACATATGTAATCTGATGACGTTCCACTTTAAGAGTCTAATACCACCAGACTGACCAGCCCCCGCCTAGTGTGAAAGAGCACAGCTAGGTCGAAGGACAGATAGGCCAGGAGTGGCACTGAGGTCTAAGTTATAAGGACACAGTCGGTTAAACTTTTTCTGGTCTGGGGCCTGGAAAGCAAGAGTAAAGAACACCTGGAGCATAACAGGTCGTGGGACGACCGAGGGTACCTTGGGAACATACGCTGATATAGGGTAAAGAAAGGGGCCTGGCAATGCCTTTAGTAAACTCCAGGAATGAGAGGGCCACAGAGAGGGCCTAAATATCCCCCACTCTCTTGACTGTGAGGAACCTCCAAGGCACCTTGGCCAACGGCTCAAGGCACTCCCAAGCAGGCACTCTAGGTCATGCCAGGGGCCTCAAAGTAAGTGCTTCTCTGTGGTGGAGAAAGCTAAAACCTAAATCTCATTTGCTCTGGGATTAACTGGATCACAAGGTAAGCAAGAAATCTACAACTAGTTAAGAACACCTTTGGCAAGATTTACAAGAGGCATGGCAAAGTATTTCAGTGAAATGCTTGGAGAAACAAACTGTCCAGTTGCCGAGTGTGTGTAAAAGCTGTTATTCATGCTAAAGGGGATTTTTAATGAGAACAAAGTTGAACATCTAAACATTTATATATTTGTTTGTGAATAGTACATTTTCAATGAATTAGTTTCTCAAAAAACATAAAAGATTAGGTGCACTGTATATTTCAAATGGTTATATTGTGATTAGTTTTGATACACTAACATTTAGACAGATAGATTAATGAATGACCTTCAAGAGATTTAAATCGAAATGTGTATTGTACACTATATAATCACTATTTGTATTTGTATAACAATTGCTTTACCAGAATAAAAGCTCTTGTCACTTAAGCTACTCTCCAGTGAGTCATTCATTAACCTTGTAAAATGACTCATGACACCTGTAGAGTCGGACAAAAACCCACTGAATATTGAAGTTATGAATATTTTCCAATTATTATTGTTCCTTTTAATCTGGTCATGTCACAGTCCTGAATTTCTTGCAAAGACTTCTGGCAAGAAGACCATTTTGCTGATTTCTTGCAGTCATATAAAACATTTTTGACATCCTTTGGCATCAAAGGTTCCGATGTGCTAAAGACAAACAGCCTTTTGTGAAAATGACTAAATACCAGTTTTAACTTAAATAATCGACAAATGTTTGTGGACACCCGCCCATAAGATTCGGAAGTGTCTTGTGAACATCTCATTTCACATTTATTCCAAATATGCAGTTATAATAACCTCCACTCTTCTGGGAAGGTGTTTCACTAGATTTTGGAGTGTGTTTGGAGATTTGTGCTCATTCAGCTACAAGGGTGTTTGTAATGTCAGGTACTAATGTAGGTGAGGTGAGGAGGCCTGGGGTGCAGTCAGTGTTCACATTTATCTCAAAGGTGCTGGATTTGTGCACAGGGGCATTGTCATTCTGGAACAGGTTTGGGTCTGAAGGGAAAAGTTTGTTCTACCACAACCAAATACATTGAATACAATTGTGAGCCTCCAGCTAGAAAAGTAAGGTGTCCCAATATTTTTAATATAGACTGTCTGTTTTTTTCCAGACACTATTTTTAAACAATACAAAAGACATGGGTCATAATTTTATTATCGTTTACCTCCACTGGGAATAAAAGTTCTAGTTCGAGATATCAGAGCATACTCTCAACCTGATTACACAGCCATGTT
Organism: Silurus aristotelis; assembly: GCF_946808225.1. Lineage (NCBI taxonomy): Eukaryota > Metazoa > Chordata > Actinopteri > Siluriformes > Siluridae > Silurus > Silurus aristotelis. Next base: position 5,798,186 of record NC_139576.1, read on the forward strand.
TGCACATACAAGGAATCATCCACTTAAAAAGTAGCTTGCTGGGTTTATCTAGGTGGAAAGATAGTCAGAAAATCTATAGTCTGTAAATACATTTCGCTTAACATGGAATAATTTAACAAAATAAACGCTAAAAATGTCTGCCTTTAACCCTCAGAGATTCAGTTTAGACCTCAGTTTACCCAAAATAGTTTTTAATTTTTCACATTTTTTAAACCTATAATTATCTAATAAATATATATGAATTTATGAAGAACCATTTTTCTTTCCAAAAGAAAGGAAAGCATGTTTTTTTTTTATTTTAGGGTAAAAGAAGCAGATCTATTACACACCTTCTGTTCACTGTGCTTATAACTGAAGACATCTTTTCGCACTGCTCCTTATTGTTCTCCCAAGATTATAATGTTACCAAACGTAATCTCTCCTCACTTTGTCTTGGAAAATGCAATTTGGGGAAGAATACGATTTTTTAAGGTTTGAAAAAGAATTGATTTGATCATGTGCATTGCTTTCTGAAGGATTTTCTGCAGGAAGTTAAAGAATGAAGCTTGGTGGTTTGCAGTGTTATCAGGTTTTATGCTTTGCCACTGATTGTGGTTATTCTGTAGACTATGTAATTTTTTTTTTTATTTTAAGAATACACAGGGACAAAGCTAGTGACTTTTTTTTATTTTAATGTAATTCATTTGACTCGCCTTTATTGTATAATGTCTGATTGTGCATGCCCAACCCATTGTTTCCCAACATTCAATAACTGGTCTCTATTTTTACTAACAATAAATTATTACTATTTTTACTAACAATAACTGATTACTATTTTTATTAACAATCACTGTTCACTAATAGATGGGAAAAGAATGTGCCGCAACACAAGTGGGATGACATGAAAATGGCACTGCACATGTGCCTGGACAATACATCTCTTTCTTTATTAATAAAAACCATTGAACGAAACAATAATTGTTCCCAACTGCACTGTACTGCATCTATTCATCCTAGACATGGTTTCTTCTTGAAGAAATCTTTAATTTATTGCTGCTTTGCTTGACTTTGTCCACTTTCAATTTTTTTTTTCACAACACTCCCACATTTTAGCTTCTACCACATTACTGCAGACTGTTTGGGAAAGTGATTGTGCCTTTAATTACTGAAACAACAGTAAGAAATGTAACAATGATTTCTATTTTGAGTGGTACAGTGTAGTTGAATAACACAAACTCTATGGAGCTTTCAACATACATTAAGAATATATATATATTCTTCTTCTTCTTTTGGCTTCTCCCATTAGGGAGAAGGGACCATCCGTCTCCATACCACCCCTGTCCTTTTACATCTGCCTCTTTCAAACCAAATACCTGCATGTCCTCCCTCACTACATCCATAAGCCTCCTTCTTGGCCTTCCTCTTTTCCTCCTTTCTGGCAGGTCCATCCTCAGCATTCTCCTACCGATGTACCGATTCTCCTACCTATGTACCGATGTCCCTCCTCTGCACATGTCCAAACCATCTCAATCTCGCCACCCTCTGCCCTTCCACATTCCTCTCCTTAAGACCATACCTACCCATCAGCTCCTCATCACCTCTGTTCCCTTCACCTACATGCCCATTAAAGTCTGCCCTAATCACCAATCATTCATTCTTAGGTACACCATCTACCACTTCATCTAACTCACTCCAAATGTTTCCTTCTCCTCCATCTCACAGCCGACTTGTGGAGCATGGGCACTGATGGCATTTATCAATGTTCAACTTCCAACTTCACGTTTATCACTCTACCAGAAACTCTCTTCACCTCCACTACACTCTTACACTCTTACTAACTCTTTCTTTAGAATCACCCCTACGCCATTAATCTTTCCATCCACACCATTATAGAACAGCTTAAACCTCAAAAAAAGTTCCTGGCTTTACTCACTTTCCACTTGGTCTCCTGAACACACAACATATCTACCTTTCTCCTCTCCATCATATCAGCTCTCTCTCTCCTTTACCAGTCATAGTACCAACATTTAAAGTACCAAACCGAACCTCCACTGCCCTTTTCCTGCTGTCTCTGTAGATGTCCTACTCCTCTCCTTTTCCTCCTTTGGCCAACAGTAGCCCAATTTCCAACGGTACCCTGTTGGCTAACAATACCTGTGGCGCACACTGTTTTTTTCCAAAATTCAATTACTGGTCATTATTTCTCTTAAAAATGACATTTTGTAATTACATTTTCTCCCAATGACTAATTACTGTTCATTTTTGCTCACAATAAATCACTGCTCACCACTGTTCCCACAAACTGATAACCTTTATTGTTATACATTGACCAATCTTTAATGACAATTGTGCTCAACTGCCACTTACTGATCAGCAATGTTCCAGTCAGTAATCACAATCACTTCAAATAATCGATTACTGATCAACAATGACCAAGAGCACCATTTTCTTTATCCACCATTTATTAATTGCCATTCTTAATTGTTTGCTATTATTGATTTCTGCTGTTTCCAGCCATCAATCACTGACCAGCAATATTATTAAAGACCAATCACCGATGACCTTGTTTCCTTATGACCAATCACTAAACATTTCTCACTTATAATTGACAATCATTGTTTATCAAGTTCCATTTAATGAATATAATTCTTCATGACTAAATATCAGTATAATTATTGTTATTATTATTAATATTGTTGTTCTACTCGCTCTTTTTATTTTTAATTGTGTATATTGTTAGTTTGAAGAAATACTTAGTTATAATAATTTTTTTCCTATAATATTTAGCACAAAATAGAGTTTCCTTTATATAACACAATTTTAATATGTAAATGATTATAAAGTGTCTATCAGGTTAATCTGTGTATAAAGTATTCATCTGCTTTCTTACTGGCAATGCTATTGTGGTTTTTTAAAGATTACTGATGGTCCACGCACCAGCCATCTGTATGTAAATGCTGTTGGCCAGATAAACAAACATGCCCTTAATTTCAGTGTTATCTGCAAACATTACCTCGATTACCTGACAATAAATAGCATAGCCTAAATCTGCTGCACCACCTAAACAGGATTAAATGATCTGATATGGAAAAAGAACTACTCCTTATTTCACATCAAGTGCAAGTGAATTCAGTAATTACAAACATTTCAGGACAATGGAATGCCCAATGCTATAATGACTAGCTTGTTAACTAGCTAGCAGAATGAGATCATGAATGCACATTAGCTCTGGAGTTTGTAGTTACAGAAAAGATCATGTAAATGTAGCAGGTTTGTAGTTTAACCCTTTGGAGTCTGAGGGTGTTTTGGGCCCCTTGAGAGATTTTGACACTAACTAGTGGAGTGATTTAGGTTAAATACCATTGAGTTAGCTAAACTATTTTTAAACCAGGGACTAGACTAGCGCTGATAGCCTCTACATCGGCTGCATATAGCTGCACATTTCATCTATACATTATGTAATTGATGTCACTTGGTTAGATGAGTCTTTAGTGATGTCAATTTGCTTGAGATGTTTGCTAAGTTTGCTAAGAAAATAAAGTCATCTGAATTAGCTGAGGTGTATGGAGTTTATGGCTTTGGAAAATATTCATTTAAGAAATGTATTTAAATGTATAATATCAATCTTATTGAATACAATAATGTATTCAGCATGTAAATAGCGTAGTGTTAGAACCTATTCCTAGAATTTACGTTTTCTTCAGGACAAAACACACAGTGGGGAAAAATTGCTTTCTGGGTATTATAATGCTGTCCTCATAACAGGACCTAAAGAAATAGATGTCAAACTCGCAAACTTTCCGTACCACCCAGAGACATACCAGTTCAAATTGGATCGCACTACATGAGTGAAGTTTTGACATTGGACCTCCTGTGTTTAAAAGCTTTGGCATGGAGAAGCTGGTGTTGGATCTGTGATGATCGCAAATATTGAGCTATTTTATGAGTTGCTCAGTAGCTCCTAGTTTTATAACCACAAATGGCTGTATAAGACTGTAGAAAGATCATTACTCATAATCTTACATTCCAGTGCTCATGTTAGTTCTCACTCTCCAGTGTTCTGTATTGTTTAAAGACTATAATCACACTTTTGATCTCACACAAATGAGGATGGGTTCCCCTTTCGAGTCTGGTTCCTCTCAAGGTTTCTTCCTCATGACATCTTAGGGAGTTTTTCCTTGACACAGTCCCTGCTCATCAGGAATAAATGCACACAAATCACCTTGACTGTTGATTTCTGTAAAGCTGCTTTGAGACAATGTCTGTTGTGAAAAGCGCTATAGAAATAAACTTGACTTGACTTGACTCATAATATCCAGAAAGCAACTCCCCCTCTGTGTGTTTCGATATGCCACATGCTTCTACTGCAGTTGTTTAATGGTTTGATATATTTGGTATCCCATAATGCAGTTTTCTTACTGAGTTGTAACCACAGTTGTTTGTCTTTCACACACTACATAGCAATCACCATTTTTCCATGAAAATTCCGAAACCCGATATGTCTTTATGTTTGCAGCAATGTTGTTGTGTGTAGCATAAAGTTTATGTTCCTTATAGGCTTTTGCTTGATTTGATGTTTGATTTGGCACATAGTTTTATGCTGGATGCCCCCCCTAACACAACTCTCCCAATTTAAATGGGCTTGGGACCGGCACTAAGGCTTGTGCAACCTTAATGGCTGGGGTTGGTTCCCTGGCCGGGGATCGAACCCGGGCCGCAGCAGTGAGAGCGCCGCATCCTAACCACTAGACTACCAGAGAATCTTCTAGCTGGCATAGAATAGCATTGCCATTTACACGTTCTTTGATTGGATGGTCAGAGAGCGTATCAGTCAAAGTTTACAACCCGCATCTGTAGCAAACTGCCCAACCTTAAATATATTTGTGTGGAGTTAATAGCTGTTTTTTTTTTTTTTTCATTCCACAATGAAAAGAATAAATTGTTTTAGTCACAAATATTTACAAGTACTTTGATGGGACAGACTATTCAAAAAAGACTTTTCGAACCATTTATCTTTTCGCATTTTCTTTTCCATAGAATTTGCACAGAAGATACACAATTTGGCTTAATTTTAAATCCCCAGGAAAACCATAATGCACAGAAAAAATTCACAAAAATGCACAGAAAACCTGGTGTCATTTCATGAGGTTGATATTGATGGTTCTGCTTCTGAGATGAAATATGTGGGAGGTGCAGCTGTGGCGACAGTGAAAGGAGACTTGTTGAATTGTGTTCATTAGGATTCTTGCTTCAGTAATGGCATTCATTCTCACTGTATGGGATTTCTCTCTGTGATGCAGCACTTTGCTCTACTGCATTTATGTTACTATAGCTACCATAGCAGTGGCATTATAATGATTGTAACAATGTAGATTGATTCAGGTAGGAGGACACCACTGAAGTTCTAGGCGTAAAATGTATATATGTGTAATATGTACATAATGTGTTCGATGCCTCAAGAGTCATGCCGTAGTTATCTTCTCTTTCTCTCAGGGTTAATCTGGGCATTTTTTTTCCAACTAAAACGTTTATTTCCATTGTATGGTGTGGATTCAGTGGGTGGCCATGAGAGAGCAATGAGCAATACAAGTCTCGATCCTCCCTGTGAGCCACATGCTCATTTGTATGAATCATCCTGCAGTTTTCGAGATTTTAAGAAATTAATTATTTAAAAAAGACCCTTGGTGAACTACTTAGCAAAAGTATTTATATAGGAGTTGCTGATGCTAACAAGTCTCATTAAAATGGAATGTGAAAAGAAAAGAAAAGCTTCTATATTTAGTTAAGGGCTCGAGAGAATTCGGAGATGGATGACCTTTGGGAAAGAAGTGTATTAGGAAGTGTGCTGCTTCATGGTTGGCATTTCCTCTCTCATAAACCTTCATTTACCACCATTTTGCTCATCTCTTCATGGTTTTGTTCTCAATCCTACAGGAAGATGCACAGAAAAAGGTTTAGTGAGCAGATGAAAAAAGAGACATCTAGACAACTGATAACACTGATTTATATTTTTACTTTATTTTTTAATTGGCAAATTATTTCATCCAAAAATCCAGGTTGAGTTATTTTTTAGGGAAATTACTGGATGCTTCAGCACTGTAGTTATGTGAGGAAATCACTTATGTCATTAAAATGTTGGATCTTCATATTAAAAAATATTACTTCTAACCTTAAAGTAATAACTCTACAGCTTTATAGCAAAAGCTCTGTAGAGTTGAAAATCTGTGGGCACTCTAAAAGCCATATAGCCAATAGTAGCATTGTCAATCTTGGTTTCTAGAATTGGTTTATACAATCTTTTCAAGTCAAGCATTATCATGCATTTATTTTAGACAACTCAATCCAGATATACTAATCAAGTCTGCATGTGTTTAGTCCCAGAAATTGAAGACTTCTGTGGAGTTAATGTGATTTAGCAATATGTTCCTTATCTTTAAATGCAACACACTAGGTAACATGAAATGCAATGTAAAATATGTGATCTAGTTCATCCCAGAGAAGTTCAATAGGATTTGGGTGCGGTGATTGGGCAGGCAGTTTCACAATCCAGACGACTGTTTGCTTTCTAAATAATGGTTACAAAGTTTGGATGTACACTTCAGATCATCGTCTTGTTGTATGGTGAAGTCGGTTCCAATGGGCCGACTTTCATGGTGTTGAAGTATGGAATGGTTGCCATGTTGGTTGCTTTCAACTGGAATGAATGTCTTACTGCTTCCCTGTCCCAAAACAACACCAAAACAATAAGATTCGAGTTCCATGTATGACTGTGACTATGACAGCCATACATGGAGATGGAAGCTCCATGATCTGGGGTTGTTTTGGAACAGGGAAGCAGGAGCATCTTACATGCTAACATCTTCTCTCCTTTTCTCCATCTTACATAAATTCTTTTGTTAGAGGCAAAAATGTTGTTGACTCATCTGTACACCAAACTTTCTTCCACTTTACTTTCCACCTCTGGTATGTTTTTGCCTTATACCAAGTTTGTTGCATAAAAACAAAAGGAACATTCTTGTGTCTCAAATATATTGTACATAATTAACTGGCAACTCAGAGGGAAAAAGATAAAGCACAAAGGTGTGAAGAGAATTACTCATGGTGGAATGTCTCTAGGTTATGTATGTAACCTTAGTTCCCTGAGGGAACTAGATGCTGCATTGCAACGCTTTGAGAATGCTTCCTCGTTGTTTACACGCCACCATATTTGCTCCACCACCTCGGAGTGGAGCTTCCATTCCCCGGGCCTTGGCCCTTGCCTCGAAAGGGCATCTGCGCTACGATTTAAGTATTCCGGGATGTAGACAGTGCCCTGTAAACAAATCCTCATTAGAGCAGTTTCCCCTGGACCACAGGAGGATCTGCCATGCCAGCCTGTATAGGGGGCGAAATCGGAGACCCCCCTGGTGGTTAATGTAAGAGACCACCAATGTGTTGTCCATACAGACCAGCATATGGCAATCCCTCAGGTCTGGGAGGAAGTGTTTTAGAGCCAGAAACACAGCCAGCCACTCCAGGTAGTTTATGTGCCAAGTGAGATGGAGCCTGTACCTTGCCTTTACCTTGGGCGGAGTGGCAACTCATGACCGCTTCGCACCCCATGAGGTATGCATTCGTCATTAGCATTATGCGATGACAAGGAGCTCCCGGTATGGGGCCTTGAGACAGGAACGCAGGTTCTTTTCACATATCTGAGGCTCAAAAAGCTCGCCGCTAGACCTTGATAGTGCGGAGTGGATTGCCCTTTCGAAAGAAACCTCTGTCTCTGAGCAACCACTGGAGTGATCTCATGTGCAGGAGGCCAAGTGTAATCACACTGGACGCTGCTGCCATCAGTCCCAGCAGCCTCTGGAATTGCTTCACATTGAGTGACTGACCTTCTCTCACTCTCATGACTTTCGTGAGGGGAGCTTCGATCCATGCAGGAGACAGCTGTCCCACACCACGCCTACAAAGGTGGTTTTCTGTACTGGAAAAAGCATACTCTTCTCTGTGTTTAGTCTTGGAACCTGTTTGGGTCCCACGAGAGTGGGACACACCCCATTGAAACAGGGAGGAGAGGACCCAACCATGCAGGACCCACTGAGACACATCCAGCAGCCTTATTTAGGCTGCCAGAAAGTCTCTTCAAGGGGAACCAGCCTCCTGAGAGGTGGCAGGTCTCCTCAATCGGCTACGAAACCGGGTGGAGGTGGAGGAAGACACTTGCTGGAGGTGGGTGTGCCCTGAAGCACATGCTGTGGAAGGGTTTACAGTCTGACCGACTGGTGGCGCTGAGGAGGGACGGTCACCATATAATGAGGTGTACACCGCCCTTTTAAGGTTGAGGCTCTTTGGTTGTCAGAGCCTGCGCACCACAGCCTGCTTGCTGAAGAGAATGACCCTTAGGTCTGCTGGCATCTTGGGTTTGGTCCTAGAGCATTACTGAGGGCCCTTGGGCCCCTCTGGAGGGGTCCGGGTGTAAATGCTGTGTTTCTGGGGCTGAGCCAGGGCCAGGGAGATTGTGAAGGACCTCAGCCATCCCAACAATTAACTATTTTCTTTGTAGCGTTCAGGGAAGCACTTTCACTCCTTGGAAGCAAACACAGAGAGAATGAGCAGGAGCTTCTTCCCGCAGGCCATTTGGAGTTAAAACCAGAAAACACCCCAGATCTAGTACTGCACAACTTTTTTGCACTATTTTATGAAACCTTAACTCTGGACTGTCACGTCAACTGTGAACTTGTACTGCAGAGTGTCACAGAGTGTCACATCCCGAGGCATCCTGAGGTTGATCCAGCCCCAGTCACATCCCACCTCATGAAGATTATGGACCTTTAAAGAAGTCCCTGTTGTACTCTGCATGGATGTGTATGTTTTGGCCCGAGTTCCTGAAGGGGAACATTACGTATGTAACCATGGTTTCCTGAGGTAACAAGACACTGCGTCTCTATGCCACACTGCCCGCAGCACGTCCTTTTTAGAAGCTAGCACTGGTTTTACTCTATTTGCTTTTATTCTCCCTGGTCATGACGTCACCCCGCTGGTGATGCCGAGCTTTCCATTGGACTGATTATACACGTGATTCAGAGACTGGGACAATGCAGAGGCATTCCCAAAGTGTTTCTAATGCAGCGTCTTATTCCCATGGGGAGCTATGGTTACATAAGTAACCTGAAGATGTTTCATTAGAGACTTTACTCTACCTGACCTCCACCTCAACTTGTTCACACCACCAGGGTGTTCAGAGAAAGCTGAAGGATGTTAGTTGGAAGAGTAATGAATTAGCTGAAGTGGATCTCTGTCCTCTCACTCGCTTATTAGCACAGAGCTCATGATCAGGAATGATGAGGTTATCAGCAGTGTGGAATATATGTGCAGTAATTATGAAGTAAACACTCACATCTCTTTGTCCCGCGCTATCGCTTAAATCAACTACAGCCTTTATTAGCATCCCTGACACTCTGCCGACTCTCCTTACCCTCCTTTATTTCTGTTTCTGCTGTTTTTCTTTTGTCAGTTTCTTTATTTACTTATTTTATGTTTGTCTTTCTTTCTTTCTTTCTTTCTTGCTTGCTTTCTTTCTTGATTTAAAAAAAAATAATAATAATTTCATATTTTTCACCTGCTCTATACTTTTCCCCTTTTCTTTGTTTGATTGTTTTTTCCCCTTTTTACCTTTCATTTAATTTAAACGTTTAACTTCTTTTTTTGTTGTTGTTGTCTTTTTCTTTATCTTATATTTGTGTTGCTCTTTCTTTTTTTTTTTTTCTTTCTTTCTTTCTTTCTTTCTTTCTTTCTTTCTTTCTTTCTTTCTTTCTTTCTTTCTTTCTTTCTTTCTTTCTTTCTTTCTTTCTTTCTTTTCTCTTCCTCCTTCTCCACCTTCCACTTGCTCAGCTTTGTCTTATTGTCTTTCTTTTCTGTTAGTTCTATTTATTTATTGTTGTTCTTTTATTCTTATTCTTATTATTTTGATCCTTAAATTCTCTTGTTTTATGGTTGTCTCTGAGTGTACTCTCACCTTTCTTTTGATTGCTAACAGTGAACTCTGCAGGGTTCATTTACTTGAGATATTTATTGTCTTTTCATCTCTGAGGAAAAACAACAGTGTGTTTACTACAAGACCAAAGCTACACGTGACCCTTGTCTAACTCCTGGGTTCATGTGATTGATCTGTGCGACACCATACCAAGATAAATATCCCAAAAGGAGCTTGTGCATGGGAAATCTCCATAATGTTGTTATTTCCAGCACTTATCTGACCTGATAACATGTTTATTCTCGTACTGGAAGCTTCCGTTTCGGTGATACCATCCTGTAGTTATTTTTTCTCTTTTCCCTGAACACATACGATCAGTCAAAAGGGAAAGTAAGTGAAAGAATTTATATCCAAACACACAATCGAGCCTGTGTGCATAGTAACACTGCTGTCTAAGGATGATAAAGCGGGCAAACTGGGGGCCAGTAAATTGGTCTAACAGACAGATTCTGTACAGCATTGCAGGAAGTTCCCACACTACACCCATGGACCACCCGCCCCCATGCCCTCCAGGGTTTTTTCTGTACATTCTTCATCACTCAATGGGTTCTTATCTAAAAAAAGAAGAACACTTTGCACTGGGAATATATGTTGAACCTATTACAACTACATGTGTGTGTGTGTGTGTGTGTGTGTGTGTGTGTGTGTGTGTGTGTGTGTGTGTGTGTGTGTGTGTGTGTGTGAAATAGAGAAAATATGTTTATTGTTAGTTATGCTTGTGCATCATGTCTTTCAATAGGCTCTTATGCCGATCTGTTCACTAAGCTAGGTACAGTCTCGTTTTCCAAAACTCCTGCTCCCATTAAGAATCTAACCTTGACTATTATTCACACCAAAATGAGTTAACCAGCCAATAAGATACAAACACTGCAGTGACTATTTAAAAACAAATACATATTCTCATGCAAACTAGGGCTGCAACAACTAATTGATAAAATGATAAAATCGCTAATAATCTTTAATGAAATTCATTCATTTAACGAATGCTGTTATCGATAAGTTGGGCTGTCGTAGTGTACATTCACCCCAGCATTTATGCTAAGGAGGCACTGTGAGAACTCTATGGGGCTATTAGCAACCTGCAGAATGCTCACCCTAACAGACTGTTTTCAACAATGCGAATCTCAGGACTGTGCTCGCTAAACTCCATCAGCATGTTGACTTTGCAACGAGAGGGGCAAACATGCTCGATCTTGTTTACGCAAAGATCCTCGGGGCGTATCGTGCAGAACCCGGTTCTGAAACAGGTGAAAACCTGGACAGCAGGAGTCATCTCTGCTCTTCGGGACTGTTTTAAACTGTAACCAACGGAGATTTTAGCAACTTGGAGAAATACACATCATCACTGACCAACTACATCAGTAAGTGCGTTGACGACGTGACCATCTTTAAGACCATCTCTGCACACAGGGGAGACACACGGTGCATGTTGGATCAGGGTATCCAGGTGATCACGAACTACAAGACAACTTCACCTGCTTATTACAAGTGAGTGCTCAGGGAATGTGCAGAACAGCTAGTGGATGTCTTTACTAACATCTTCAACATCTCCCTGAGCAGCGCCATTGTTCCTGACTGGGAGACCTCAGTCAGTCCAGATCGGGAACAGCATCTCCCGCACTGGGGCCCCTCAGGGCTGTGTGCTTAGTCCACTGCTGTTTACTCTGCTGACTCATGACTGTGTAGCAATGCACAGCTCGAACCACATTATCAAGTTCACCAATGACACGACCGTGGTGGGTCTTATACAACAGTTTTTTTATACAAGCGTTTCATCAGGTTCCTCAACACACAGAACGGAACTGTACAAACACACGCACAAAATCAACTGAGTATTACTGAACTGAACAAACACTCATTACTCATCTCAATCCATTTTACCACCCATATTATATTTACATTATAATCATATTATACTGTTTACATGGTATTTTGTACCCCTTAACTGCTGCTACTGCTGTTTTTGCACAAAATTGTGTTAATGTTTACAAGTACACTCTTGTATAAAGTTCTCTATTGCACATTGTACTGTATAACATATTATACAGTAGGTTTACTGGTCAGTGCTATTTTGTGTTTTTTGCCTGTTACAGACTGTGTCTGTCTGTCTGAAGGTTTCACACGATGCACTTTATGTGGCGAGGACACTTACTTTAGTCCTTAGCTCTGTGTTCTGTTATTTAGCTCTATGTTGTGTGATGTAGCTCTGTGTTGTTTTATGTAGTCTCATTTTACTGTGTGCTGCATCAGCTATATATGGTTGAAATAATAATAAACTTATTGACTTCTTCTTGACTCAAGTTGCAGGTTAGCGTGATGGTAAGATAGCACAGCCGCTTGCGAAATGGCAGAGAGTAAATGGTCAACCAGCAGCAGGAAAAGTGATCGTCATGGATGAAGGCAAAACATTAGCACATTAAGCAAAAACTGTATAATCCTCATCGTGTGAAAATAGCTCGCGATATTATGATAGATTCAATTAAAACCGGTGAGAACAAAAACTAAATCTAAAAGCAGCAAATAACAGCAGCAGTAAACAATTCAAATTTTTGACACTGTTGTGGTTTTCAGCGAACAGGCTAAATAAAACAAAGGAAAAAATATGCATTATTGTACAAATGCATATATTTCCTATGTTTTATTTAGCCTGTTAGCTTGCTACATTTCTCTGTTTTATTCTCTTTTTATAGCATTTGTCTTTTATAGCAAGTTTTCTAAAGTGATTAACTGCTGCTTTACTACGTTCAAATGCTTATTTTTAATGTTTGTATATTTAATTTTTGCATATACCATCTATTATTCTATTATAATCTTATATATAATTATATATTCTAGATGCTTATATCTTTACAACTAAACAAAATGTCTTTTTTTTTAAACAGAAATTGTCCAAAAAAACTTAATATAATTTACATATATTTTTTTGAGCATCTGCAATTATCTTTAAAAACAATACAAATGTTGATTTACACAAATTGCTTTATCTTTTATTTTATTTTTATTTTTTTTCCAGAAAGAAACAACCCAGTATGAATGAATTTGCTCAAGGAGAAACCCCCATGCACTCCTTAGCAAGCAGCCACTATAAGCTTTATAAAATGTAACAATTGCATTTTTTAAATACACTTAAATACCCTGAATATGGGTTTTATATAGTTAGAATAACATCTAAAAAAAAATAAATAAATCAATTCATCAGAAAAACAATTTGATTGATTGATTATCAAAATAATTATTAGTTGGAGCCCTAATTTAAACTAACATGGCTATCTATTAATGGCGGGCCATCAGGGCCAGCAAGGTCCTCTCTGCTGGCCGAAACGAAAAAAAAAATCTAAATCTGTATTGAATTATTCACAATAAACTTTTCTCTTTATTTCATAGCTTTTCTCTCTTGTGTGATTTAACATTTGAGGTTTAATACATTTAGATTTTAGCCATTACTTCATATTTTGCTGTAGACAATGTGAGCGCTGCAAAATTTATTTTACCATAAACTCCATGTTGCTTAAAGCTGTTTCTTTAACCAATCAGATTTCAAGTTGGAGTGTCTGGGCCAACCTAGAAGGCATCAAGTAACGTTGTCCAATACGTTGGCATTTTCATGTCCTTTGATTGGATGGTCAGAGAGTGCACATAACTCACAACTCACATCTGTAGCAAACTGCACAATCTCAAATTTATTCATAATATAATAATGAATAAATATATTTAATATTATATATATATATATATATATATATATATATATATATATATATATATATATATATATATATATATATATACACACACACACACACACACACATGCTGATCAGGCAAAACATTATATGTACCTGCCTAATATTGTGTCCTGACTTGTCGAGTACTAACAGCATTTACTTTTTTAGCAAATTGAGCTACAAGAGCTCACCTGACACACTTCCCACGTGCTTTAATAAACCTCGGCCGCAAATGACCTCGTCTCTGGTTCACCATTGTTCCTTTCGTGGACCCCTTTTGATAGATACTGACCACTGCAGACCAGGAACATCCTACAAGAGCTGCTGTTTTGGAGATGCTCTGACCCAGTCATTTAGATATCGCAAGTTGGTCCTTGTCAAAATCACTCAAATCTTTACACTTGCCCAATTTCTCTGCATCTAACGTTAACTTTGAGGAGAAAATGTTTACTTGCTGCCAATAAATATGTGTGTGTGTGTGTGTGTGTGTGTGTGTGTGTGTGTGTGTGTGTGTGTGTGTGTGTGTGTGTGTGTATTGGTCTGTCAATAAATTAAAATATTTAATTGCGTGATTGTCATGAAATAATTTGTGATTAATCGCAACGTAATCACACATTTTTATTTGTTCTAAATGTAATGTAATCAATACTTTTCAAGTTTTTAATACTCTGTTCAACACAGACATGGACAAATATTGATGTTTTATGCAAATGTATGTTTATTATTAGTGAAACCAAACTCAACATAGAGCATGAAGACAAAATAATCTTGCAAATGTTTTAAATTAATTATGGTATTTTAAATTACATAAATGATCAGGACACCAAATGGATTTTTTGCTATGTTTCCACTCGGATGGTTTTAATTGCCGAATGTGTGCATCATTGCGGATTTTGATGCTGATTTGAGACTTGGCGCAGCAGTAAAACAAATGTTTAGTTTAATGGAGTTGATTTATATTTTATATCTCAGTAAAGACAAGATGTTATAAATAAATGTGTGTTGCATTGAATGTTTTCATTTTGCCTCTTTTAAATGTATTTATTTACATTTTTTATGAAAATAAAATCCCTCTTCCTCTCATAAACTTTATAAAGTATCTTCACAAACAGAACTAGTTTGTGGTTTACAGAAGCTTGAAGACCCCGGTCCATATTGTAGCAGGAAATTTATCAAACTTTTTTTTCACACCTCAGATGTCCACACATCCAGGTAAAAACAATACAAGGAAATGGAGGAAGCTAAACGTTTTCACATCATTATTCCTAAAAGAAGGGAAAGCAGTTTCATTGAAATGAACGTTAATAGATTGTGATGATAGCTGACTGAAGAGTATTAGAGGGTGGTTTTATTTTAGCTTATTTGACTTCCTAGAATTTGTGTGAAGTCACTTGTGATTGTAACTATTAGCAAGTGTGTGGTTTATGTTTGCTCTTATGTTCAATTCAATTCAATTCAATTTATTTGTATTTGTATAGACCTGAGTGAAAGCATTAGAGTGTTCACCAAACACTTCATATCCATGATCCCTCCAGAGCCGCTCCTTTAGCTAAGAAAAATCTACTGATTAAAGGCTTGACTAAATAAAGGTTTTCAGCCTTGACTTGAACACTGAGACTGTGTCTGAGTCCTGAACACTGATTGGAAGGTTGTTACATAACTGTCAGGCTTTATAAGAGAAACATCTGCCCCCTGCTATAGTCTTCATTATTTGAGGTACCAACAAATAGCCTGCACCTTTTGATCTAAGTAGGTGTGGAGGATCATATTGGTACAGAAGTTCACTCAGATGTGCGAGACCGTTAAGTGCTTTATACGTAGTAGTAGTAGTAGCAGTAGTAGTAGTATTTTATAATCAATGCGAGATTTAATTGGGAGCAGTGTTGACTGATTAAAACAGGGGTGATGTGGTCATATTTTCTAGATCTAGTGAGGACTCTTAATGCTGCATTCTGAACTAACTGAAGCTTATTTATTCGCTTACTCAATTACCCAGACAGTAAAGCGTTACAGTAGTCTAATCTAGATGTAACAAAAGCATGAACTAGATTTTCTGCATCCTATAACGACATCATATTTCTAATTGTAGCAATACTTCTAAAGTAAAAAAAGGCAATCCTGGTAATATTATTCATGTGAGCCTCAAAGTAAAGACTAGAGTCAATAATCACATCAAGGTCTTTGACTGCTGTACACACTGAGATAGAAACACCAGAGATGCTACGTAATCGGAAAGTTTACTTCTAGCTGCATGTGGTCCTACTTGCGTCTTATCCGAGTTGAGCAGAAGGAAGTTATCAAGCATACATTAGACAGTGAATCTCTCTCATCTGGCTTTGCTGAAATATACAGCTGTGTACCATCAGAATAGCAATGAAAGCGAATACCATGTTTATGTATAATTTCACCCAGAGGCAGCATATATAAGAAGAAAAGCAGTGGGCATAAGACAGATCCTTGCGGAACACCAAACTTTACCTCAGAGAGTGTGGAAAACATCAACAAACTGATAGCGATCAGTCAAATAAGACCTAAGCCAGAAGAGAGCTGTTCCCTTTATTTCAAAAACTTTTTCAAGTCTAGCAAGCAGGTTAGTATGATCAATGGTGTCAAAAGCTGCACTAAGGTAGAGCAAAACTAGTAAAGAGACAAAACCCTGATCAGAGGCCAATAACAGGTCATTAACCACCTTAACTAGCACCATCTCTGTGCTATGATGAGGCCTAAATCCTGACTGATACATTTTAAAAATGTTATTCCTAAGTAGATGTAAGCATAACTGCTGTGCTACAACCTTTCCTAAAATCTTGGAGATAAAGGGGAGGTTTTATATTGGCCTGTAGTTGGACAGCTGACATGGGTCAAGATCAGGTTTCTTAATTAGGGGGTTGATAACTGCCAGTTTGAAGGATTTAGGTACATAAACAGTGTCAGTGGAAGAGTTTATCAATTTTAAAACAGGTTCAATTACCTCTGGAATTATCTGTTTGAATTGATCTGTTATGTATTTTGGTATAGTGCCCATACTTCACCCAACTACTACTCTTCCTTCAGGATCACCCCTACACCATTTCTCTTTCCATCCACACCATTATAGAACAATTTAAACCCACCTCCAATGTTCCTGGCCTTACTCCCTTCCCACTTGGTCTCCTGAAATATCTTCCTCTCTCCTCTTCATCATATCAGCTATCTCTCTCTTCATTTACCAGTCATAGTACCAACATTTAAAGTATCAACTATAACCTCCAATCTCCTACACTTCTCCTTCTCCTTTATCCTCTCCTTTCTTCTCCTTCGGCCAACAGTAGCCCAATTTCCACCGGGACCCATTTGGCTAACAACACTATTGAATTAGTTTCCTTAATTGATTTACAGCAGCGGCCCTCTAATGTGATGACCATATACCAAATACACAAAAAAATGGCAAAAAATTGTCTTTCTATTAAAGTGTAGTCCAAACAAACGACTCGTATGAACTGCTTAATTTTAGTTAATTAAACACATTCAATGCAACCAGCCTGATCACTGATCACAAACAAATGACTCTATTTGCTCCTTTTAACAAATCAAAGCATTTGTATAAATATATATTTAAGTATATTATGTATTATTATAACTAATTTGGATATCACATGACTTAACAGCTTAACTCTTTTTAAAAGTATGTTGTTCAGTAGCTTGCGTCTTAATGATTGTCCGAACCTTCGACAAGTGACCTCACGTGACAACAACGCATATTCTTATTAAAATGAGGTTTCTGTGTTTTTATGTGTTTTTGATACATTGAGGCTTTGTATCTATGTATAATCTGTAATGTTTGTCATGTGTAGTAAACTTTGCAAAGATTAAACTCACTACAGGTTTGTGTAGAACTCAGAAGTTAAACAGAAGTTAAATATACCTTAAAATTTTATTTCATTTATGTCTTTCCAATCCAGATATCAGCTTAGGTCAATTACACATCAGTCTTCATTGAATTTTTTTAGACCAATATAAAAATGTATCATTCCAAGGAAATGATAAAGAAAAAAGCATTGATACTTCATTTATTGGTGCCACCTCTAATAACTCTTTTGCCACCCGATACATTATTTTCTAGATCCCCCCTGCCCTGTGTGGATACCTTACCATTATGTATTTCTAAATTGGATTCAGCCTTGAACAAAACAAGTGACCTAATGGAAATGAATGGATGGATGAATGACTGAACTTATTTACTAAAACAGAATTATTCAGGATTATTCACACTCTATAGAGCTATCACACAAACAGTTCCTTCATCCAAACTTCCACGTATCCGATTCCATATAATCCTGGCAGAGTGCATTTCCTGTCTCACTGCGCAAACTACCAACCGTCTCTGATCCTTAAACACTTGGTGCTTCTCTGAAAAACTGGCACGGACTCTGGTATCTTCTACAGAGACTGTTTTATTTCTCCACATGGTGACTTAGTGCTGCTGTGCTGTTTTCCCTTACCTCTATGCTAGAACTAGCTTTTATCAGTCATTATTGCTGCCATACAGAAGCACGTTGTACGTACCATGTGCGTCATAAGTGGACGGAAATTATCTGACACTCGAGTAAGCTCTCTCAGAGCAGGGACGTTCATAACAGGGTTTATGATTCCTACATGTCGCTATTACAGAGGTTTAGATGCACTGATGGACTCGAGATCCTGTTAGTGGGTAAGATTGTGTGATCTGGTTTTCCAAAGCATTGCAAATCAAAGCACTGGCTTTAAACCTTTGCAGTGTTTTTAAATGGTTTGAAGTACAAGACAGATACAAATTAGCTTTGGTCCTTTTGGTAGCTTTTGTTCAGTGGTATAGTCAGGTATT
This sequence comes from Silurus aristotelis, assembly GCF_946808225.1. Classification (NCBI taxonomy): domain Eukaryota; kingdom Metazoa; phylum Chordata; class Actinopteri; order Siluriformes; family Siluridae; genus Silurus; species Silurus aristotelis. Next base: position 5,816,750 of record NC_139576.1, read on the forward strand.
CGTTTATGTCACGTGGAATGTGACAGGCTTATGCATTTGACAGATTTAATGGAGATGATAAAAAGTGTCAGAAATTTGATCTAACCTTGTAAAACCAGATTTACACTATAAAGCCAAAATGAGCTTTTTTCCACCAGCAACTGAAAAAGTAGAGGTACTTTCTACTTGTCACAGAAGGGAAATTCTTCTTTTGCATATCCTAGTGATGCTGGTGGGCTGGGCAGGCATGATACATTTTCCCTAAAGTCCGTGAAAATATTGTCCGACATTAATCCGGTCCGTGGTGCAAAAAAGGTTGAGGACCAATGCTGTAGTGTACAAACCCGATTCCAAAAAAGTTGGGACACTGTACAAATTGTGAATAAAAAGGAAATGCAATAATTTACAAATCTCATAAACTTATATTTTATTCACAATAGAATATAGATAACATCAAATGTTGAAAGTGAGTCATTTTGAAATGTCATGCCAAATATTGGCTCATTTTGGATTTCATGAGAGCTACACATTCCAGAAAAGTTGGGACAGGTAGCAATAAGATGCTGGAAGAGTTAAATGTACATATAAGAAAAAGCTGGAGGACCAATTTGCAACTTAGTAGGTCAATTGGCAACATGATTTGGTATAAAAAGAGCCTCTCAGAATGGCAGTGTCTCTAAGAGGTCAAGATGGGCAGAGGATCACCAATTCCCCCAATGCTGCGGTGAAAAATAGTGGAGCAATATCAGAAAGGAGTTTCTCAGAGAAGAATTGCAAAGAGTTTGAAGTTATCATCATCTACAGTGCATAATATCATCCAGAGATTCAGAGAATCTGGATCAATCTCTGTGCGTAAGGGTCAAGGCCGGAAAACCATACTGGATGCCCATGATCTTCGGGCCCTTAGACGGCACTGCATCACATACAGGAATGCTACTGTAATGGAAATCACAACATGGGTTCAGAAAAACGTCCAGAAACCATTGTCGGTGAACACAATCCACAGTGTCATTTGCCGTTGCCGGCTAAAACTCTATAGGTCAAAAAAGAAGCCATATCTAAACATGATCCAGAAGCGCAGGTGTTTTCTCTGGGCCAAGGCTCATTTAAAATGGACTGTGGCAAAGTGGAAAACTGTTCTGTGGTCAGACAAATCAAAATTTTAAGTTCTTTTTGGAAAACTGGGACGCCATGTCATCCGGACTAAAGAGGATAAGGACAACCCAAGTTGTTATCGGTGCTCAGTTCAGAAGCCTGCATCTCTGATGGTATGAGGTTGCATGAGTGCGTGTGGCACGGGCAGTTTACACGTCTGGAAAGGCACTATCAATACTGAAAGGTATATCCGAAATCTAGAACAACATATGCTCCCATCCAGACATCATCTTTTTTAGGGAAGACCTTGCATTTTCCAACATGACAATGCCAGACCACATACTGCATCAATTAAAACATCATGGCTGCGTAGAAGAAGCCAGCCTGCAATCCAGATCTTTTACAAATAGAAAATATTTGGCGCATCATAAAGAGGAAAATGCGACAAAGAAGACCTAAGACAGTTGAGCAACTGGAAGCCTGTATTAGACAAGAATGGGACAACATTTGTATTCCTAAACTTGAGCAACTTGTCTCCTCAGTCCCCAAAAGTGGAAAAAAATGGATGTACCATATACCTAAGGGTTTGTCTTTCTTGAAATTAAGAATCACTGAAAATTAAGAATTTCATTTTTATTGTTAGCTCAATAATTAGGCTAGGCTAGGCAATCTAAAGGTGGTGAGTTCAAATCCCATTACCATCAAGCTGGCACTGCTGGACCCTTGAGCACTTAACCCTCAACTTCTCATGAATGAGATGATTGTTGCACTGAATTCTTAAATTCTTCTTCCTCTAGTGCGGACTGATGGTCAAATAGACTGGTTATTTTTACATCTCACATCTTCAACTTTAAGGACAAAATGTTCACTTGCTCCCTAATAAATCCACCCACTAACAGGTGCCATGATGAAGAGATAATCAGTGTTATTCTCTTCACTGGTCATAATCTTATAATGTCATAATGTTTTGCCTGGTCGATGTGAAGTGTACTCACACACACACACACACACACACACACACACACACACACACACACACACACACACACACACACACACACACACACACACACACACACACACACACACACACACACACACAGTGGGTTCAGAGATTATTCAAAACTTTTTTCAATTGTGTTATGTTGCAGCCTGAAACCACAATCATTCAGATTGATTTTCATTAATTTACACTCAGTTCCCCATAATGACAAATCGAAAACAGAATTCTAGAAATGTCTGTAATGGGTTTGTTTTGTTAAAAATCGCATGTACGTAAGTATTTAAAACCTTTGAACAACACTTGAAAATGAGCTCAGGTGTTTCCTATTTATCTATCATTTCTAAGATGTTTCTACACCTTGATTAGACCCTACCTGTGGACATGATTTACAAAGGGCACACACCTCTCTATGGATGGCCTCACAGCTAACAATGCATGTTGAAGCAAAAACCAAGCCATGAGGTCAAAGGAAATGCCTGCCGATCTCAGCAAGGCAACAATCCTGATTTTCTCCCAGACTTCCTCTCTCTGTTAACAGCATTGGGACTCATTATCTCAGCAGCTCCACATTGACTTAACATGTTTTCTTCCTACGAACTTATCTCCACTATCCACATTTCTACACATACCATTAGCATGTTGATGTTGACATGTAAAGACGTGGTTTTTCTACACCTATATGCTTAGGGTGGAAAAACAAAGGGTGATATATATTTTTAAAGAAACAATAAGATCCTTTGTACATGCAAGATATAAATCACATTAAGCATAGGCGAGGAGTGAAAACTTCTTTCTACACTGTGTACAAAGTCGTTTTCACTTTGGAAAAAGATGATCTCCAGGTCAATGAATTTAAAATGGATCCTGTTTACAGCTCTGGCCCCTAAAATCCACCCCACCATACAGACATGAAGGATAGGAGTGAACACCAGGAAAAATTCAGGAGTAATTAAAAAATACATAATGATGCTTGATATTGTTTATATTGCAAAGCTGATAACCATTACAATCAAATCAAATTAAATTAATAAATGACAAATCAAAGTCGTTTTTTTTTATCCATCCATATAGATATGTTGTGAAAGAATGCAGTTTTGGTTCTCACTTATAGTTGCAATAAACAGTCATTTATTCACCAGAATATCTCTCTCTCTCTCTCTCTCTCTCTCTCTCTCTCTCTCTCTCTCTCTCTCTCTCTCTCTTTCTCTCTCTCTCTCTCTCACCCCAGGCCTTCTTACCTCACCTTCATCAGTATCTTAATGTAGTGGAACATCTTCACAAAAAAGTGTGGGTCATTATAACAGAAAATGGGGACTAAATGTGGAATGGGATGTCCAAAATGTCCACAATATTTTGTCTATATTTTGCATGATTTAATGTGTGACCTGAAATTGCATGCTGCTTTTTTTCATGAAAATACTGTTTTGTTTTCTCCAGGAAACAAGAAAAAAAGAGAAAAAAAAGGTTGCTGTTGCCTTCCAGAGAGCCGCTGACAGCTTTTACGTTTTAGTCGGCAAAGATGCAGCGATGGAACTCGAGCTATTTTTGACAGCTGAGGTTTGGCGTGAATGTGGATCATATCTGTATCTCACAGTCGGTTTACTGTGCTGTGGAGTGTAACGCTGCACTCTGTGCCATGTTCTGAAGGCTCTTCTACTTTACACACACACACACACACACACACACAACACACAACACACACACACACACACACACACACATACACACACAAACACAGGAGGGGCTCCGGTTACACATACACAGCAATGCACTGCCTTTATCGCTCTCTTCACACTCCCGGCTTGGCTGGTAAATGCGATCCACCTGTCTTCAGACACGGTCACACTCAGAGTGACGCACATTGGCTTCTCCAGCCGGAACGCTACTTTGTGAGAACCGTAATGCACAACTTGGGATTTATAAATATCAGGTGGCAGGTATTTGTAAACTATTTTCCTCAGGGACCACTTAAAATTCCACTGAATTTTCACTTTCACTTTTTACTGAACAGTGCTGTACTTTTTAGTTGGATCAGATTTCTGCAGGTTCATGGTAATTCACGAAAACTCGTATCTCATTCAGACACTTGGTTTTGTTCTACATTCGCACAATAAAGTCGACTTGAAAAGGTGCCGCATTCTGCAGTGAGGATCTATAACAGTAATACTTGATTATATCACATATAGAGAAAAAAAGCTGCTACAGGTATATTTTATACACTTTATTTAAATGGAAGGTGTCTATACACTGGAGACCATGATGCAGTGCCCTCTATTGTGCCCTGATATGCAAGAACACAAGATGACATTTCTAGGGTGCCCTTTAATCAGAATGGGATGCAATTCTCTATATGCATGCCTTTTGGGGTGTTATTGCAGCACAGACTATGTGATGTAGTGCCCTATAGGTTTACATGTATGGAAACATAATGATGTGCCCTCTAGGGTTTTCTTCCTGAGGAGAAATTGGTGCCCTACAGTAGATTCCTACATAGAAAACAGGACTACATGCCTTATAGGGTGCTGCTCCAGTGGAGAGTATGTGATGTCAATAAATCCTAAAGTGTGTCAATAAATCCAAGAAAAGAACCCATTTGGGTGCTGTTGCAGTGGAGAGTATCTAATGCAATGCATATAGGGTGTCAATAAATCCAAAAAAGCTGGAAATGCCCTTTAGGTTGCAGTCCCAGTGCAGAATATGCAATGTAGTGCCCTATAGTGTGTTAATAAATGAAAAAAAAAAAAAACATGGTGACATGCCTATAAGGGTGCTGTTTTAATGGAGAATATGTGATCTAGTGTCCTATAGTCTGTCAATAAATCCAAGAATACATGCTGAAATGCTCATTAGGGTGCTGCACCAGTAGAGAATATATGTAGTGCCCTATAATATTTTAATAAATCCAAGAAAACACCATTATATGCCCTTTAGGGTGCAGTTCCAGTGTAGAGTATGTGATGTAGTGCCCTAAAGTGTGTTAATAAACTAAGGAAAACAAGACGACATGCCCTTTAGGGTGCTGTTTTGGTGGAGAATGTGATGCAGTGCTCTATAGTGTGTTAATAAATTAAAAAAACAAGGTGACAAGCCCACTAGAGTGCTGCTGCAGTAGAGAATATGTGATGTGGTGCCCTACAGTCGGTCATTAAATCCAAGAATACATGCTGAAATGCCCATTAGGGTACTGCTCCAGTAGAGAATATATGATGTAGTGCCCTATAGTGTTTTACTAAATCCAGGAAAACACCATTATATGCCCTTTAGGTTGCTGTTTTGGCAAATAATATTTGATGTAATGCTTTATAGTGCGTCAATAAATCCAAGAAAACATGATGACGTGCCCTTTAGGGTGATGTTCTAATGGAGAATTTGTTATATTGTGTTGTATAGTGTGCCAATAAATCTAAGAAAACATGATGGTCCTCCCTCTCTCTCGTTCTCTATATTTCTCTCTCACCCACACTAAAGACTGTCTGTCTTGACTTTCCATTAGGAAAGGCATATACTGTACACACACACACACACACACACACACACACACACACACACACACACACACACAGTGATTAAGCATCTGTGTGTGTGTGTGTGTGTGTGTGTGTGTGTGTGTGTGTGTGTGTGTGTGTGTGTGTGTGTGTGTGTGTGTGTGTGTGTGTGTGTGTGTGTGTGTGTGTGTTTCCTTCAGTTGAGGGGAACACACACACACACACACACACACACACACACACACACACACACACACACACACACACACACACACACACACACACATCGTGATTAAGCATGTGTGTGTTTGTGTGTTCCCTTCAGTTAAGTATTCCACAGGGATACAATACATTTTCCCAAAGGTTTACATCAAGCATCTATTTCTTATCCTTTGACAATGAATTCCATTTCCCATGTAACAATGATCTAAATGTAGTCATCTGGTCAAATGCTGATGCACGCAAAATCTCCGGGGGGATCATTAATGCTACGGGATGTTTTTATTTCAGCTATGTACATCTGTTTGCTTCATTTGTTAAACGAACACACAGCAAATGACCATCTCCCATTCAAGTGTATCACTCATTAAAAACAGATAGAGAGTCACCATACCCTAAAAAAGTGCTGACACTGGAGACTCTTTCCGAAAATGTAAAAGAAAACTTCTCTTCACAAGAAATAACAATTTTTATTGTTACTATAGAAACAATATTAATTAACGTGAGTACATTACAACCCCAATTTGAAAAAATTTGTGACACTGCGTAAATTAAATAAAAAGGAAAAGAAAATAAGGTCATTTGGAATTTTATTTTAATATTTTATTTAAATTATTATAATAATAAAGTTAGGCAGAGGGAACAAAAAACTGGAAACGTAAGAGAAAAAGAAACATGGTGCAACTAATTAGGTTAATGGGAAACAGGTCAGTAACGTGATTTGGTATAACTTGTGTATTTTAGAAGAGTCTCTCAGAAGCAAAGAAAAGTGAAGGTTTCACCTGTGGAAAACTACATCTACAAATTGTAAAACAATTTCAGAATAATGTTCTACAGCATCAGATTGCATAGAATTTCCTCTCATTATCTACAATGAACAATATTATTAGGGTATTCCCAAAGAAATCTGGTGAAATCTCTGGGGGCAAGGGACAAGGATGAAAATCAATATTGGATGCCCGTGAACTTTGTGCTGTCAGGCATTACACCCAGGGATGATTCTGTATTGGAAAACATGTTGTTGCCTTGGAGAAATAGAAACAGGATTGTGGAAAGATCATGAGAATTTTGTGTCTATGATTATGGGGATGTCTGAGGTTCACTGAAGTTTCAGAGCCTTAGAGATAACACTGTAGACTGATTTATTTGTATTTTAGTCTTCGGTCTGAGAATTTCCTTTAGATCATAGAAGAGTATTTCTGATAAGTCTTGAAAGTTTAATTCAATATGAGGGATATTTAAACTGTACAGAAATCACAGAAATTTATTCGCAAAACAGCAAATTGAGAATTTTTTATAGCAAATAATAATTTATGTATGTATTTATTTATTTAATTTGCTTGTTTGTTGGTCTTTCCTCTGCATAGAAAGATAATTTCTACTGTTCTTTGATCAAATATCAGAAATTATTTTTGAAAACCATGGATGCTGCATCCTCTGGACTAAATAGAAGAAGGACCATCCAGCTTATCATCAGCATTTATTTAAAATTTAAACCTGCATCTTTGAGGATTATGGGGGTTGATTATTGCCTGTGGAATGGGGAGCGTGCAGCTTTTCTTGCTATTAAATTTCTGAAATTCCTGATTCCTTTTTAGCCTTCCTCAATTCAATAGTTCATAGTTGTAAATACACTATATGGACAAAAGTACAGGGTGGTATCAAACGTATACCTTACGGCACAGCGGAATTCTTTTCTTTGGATATCCCAGCTTGCTCAGAAGCTTGGGTCAGAGCACAGCCTTAGCGATGATACAGTGCCCCTGGAGCACAGAGGTTTAGGGGCCTTGCTCAAGGGCCTAAGAGTGGCAGATTGGTGATACCAGGGTTTGAACCTCCAATCTTCCAATCAGTAACCCAGCAGCTTAACCACTGAGCTACCACTCCCCCAAGTTTTGAGACACCATCACCATCAAAATAGTCCCATACATTGCAATAAAGCACTCCAATCGTTCCTGCCACTTCTGGAATGTTTTGAAAAGGCAACCATTGAGCTGGATCTTCATCTTCAAGAAGAGGGCAAAGTCAGCAAAAGCGCAATCTGGCAGGTAAGTGTTAAACTGGATTGTTCTGCGACGATCATCATGCACAAGTTGCCGAATGGTTTCGACATTTTGAGGGGATGAACTCGTTGAAGGTCTTCCTGATCTCACGTTGTCTTCCTAGTGATGTTTTTCTGCTCGTGGAGCGTCTGCCACTCGAAACACCTCAAATGTCCCATTGCAGCATCACAGCATTGCTGATTCATGCTCTCATTAGCTAAATTTTCCATCAATCATGCTATTTTCATAATGCTACTGGCTGGAAATAAAAGGTTCTGAAATGATGAGTGGTGCATACCAAAACATCTTCACAAACAACTGCAGAGTTTGGTTGTTTAGGGACAAGCTTTCAAAAACCATATATGAATCTCATGGTAATGTGTCCATCAACTTTTTTCCATATAGTGTTAAACAAATAAGCAGGAATTATTATTTGCCTGACCATTACAACTTTGGAACAAGCTTGATTGAGCAAATCTGTAGTTTGTAATTACCCACGACTCCCAGTCTTTCCCAGGCACTTTCTAATTTCGAGGTCATGATGTGACAAAGCTTCTCACAGGAAACATCATGACATCAATGATTACATACTTTTTTATTGCTGCTGAAGAAATGAGGATTATGAGGATTATCACATTAGTATGTTAATATAACCCAGGTTTAGGATTTTTTCAGAATACAAAAGTGCTCACCCTATTGTCTGGAGATCATTAGAGACCAGTTGATGGAGTCAAGATTAGATTATTCAGTTAGAGGGGAGAAGATTCTCTCTACAAATAGCCAATACATGTGTAAGAGGATGTATAGTGCTTTTTGCCAAATGTGTTAAATATATTGATATCATATAATAGTCCTTATTTCCATCTTTAGTCCTTAATTCTATCTTTCGATTAGCCATGACTGGTTTATATAATGTCCTTCCTGTGAGAAGCTACGGTCAAGTTGCTGTATATGTGCTTAAACAAATCACGGAAATTTCCATTTGCCTGACCTTAAAACTTTATTGAATTAGGAATGAGCATGATGAAAAAATATCTGTTGTTTCTCTTGACCCACAGTGTCACCCAGTTGCTTTCTTACAGTATGCCATGAGGCTGACCTCAGCTCAAGCCAAGGGAGACCTGCTAATGTTTGTGGGCATGATGTTGCCTTGGAGAAACTTGAACAGGTTTGTGCAAAGATCATGGAAAGCTTCAACACAAGTGATATTTGTCTATGGTTTAGTGGCGTTCCAGAGGATTTATTTCTATTGCAGTCAGAGTTCCTGAATCTCCTTTTGATCATGGAAGAGTATTCTTTATGACTACTCGATGTTCAGAAAAAACAGAAAGGGCGTAATTGTAATTTTTTTCCTGTTTAGTTAAATCATTGTGTTTATGTGGGCGATAAGCAGGATTTACGATAATAAGCATAAAATCCTACACACTGCTAAACCAGGTCGAACCAGCGGACAATGCACGCTCCTAATTGTTGTTATTGCTGGTAAGCCCTTCCTGCTTCTCATTTCCTCAGAAGCCATACCCCGGCTAAATTAGATAGCACAGGAGCATGTTGGTGTCGTTGTTCTCTGTTCGGTGCAAGTCAAGGGGCCATGACCTGGTCATGTTCACTCGGAAATCAACCTTTTTAATTACACATTAGTCTGAAATCGAAAGAAAACAGCTCAGTGGCAGTTTCTAATATCTTTCAGCCACTGTTCCAGAGCAGAGCAGAAACATGGCCAACCTTCAGAAATTATAAAGTGACCCTGGTAGAAATCAAGGCTCCTTCACCACAAAAAAAATTTACATTAAAGCCTACAGACTCCAGCAACCTTTTCATCATACATGGATTACTGAGTGTGTCTTAGCTTTTCTAATCTGTTCTCAGGGTTGTTACCAGGACAATAAGTCTGTAGGATTAAATTGTTTAATCTTATTCAACATAAGAGTGACACATGCACCTAGAAGTATTTGATATGAACTTGTATGTATATACAGTGGGGCAAAAAAGTATTTAGTCAGCCACCAATTGTGCACGTTCTCCCACTTAAAAAGATGAGAGAGGCCTGTTATTTTCATTATAGGTACACTTCAACTATGAGAGACAAAATGAGGGAAAAAAAAAAAAAAAAAAATGACATTGTCGGATTTTTAAAGAATTCATTTGCAAATTATGGTTAAAAATAGGTATTTGGTAATAACAAAAGTTCATCTTAATACTTTGTTATATACCCTTTATTGGCAATGACAGAGATTAAACGTTTTCTGTAAGTCTTCACAAGGTTTTTACACACTGTTGCTGGTAGTTTGGCCCATTCCTCAATGCAGATCTCCTCTAGAGCAGTGATGTTTTGGGGCTGTTGCTGGGCAACACGGATTTTCAACTCCCTCCAAAGATCTGGAGACTGGCTAGGCCACTCCAGGACCTTGAAATGCTTCTTACGAAGCCACTCCTTCATTGCCCGGCCGGTGTGTTTGGGATCATTGTCATGCTAAAAGACCCAGCCATGTCTCATCTTCAATGCCCTTGCTGATGGAAGGTTTTCACTCAAAATCTAACGATACATGGCCCCATTCATTCTTTCCTTTACACAGATCAGTCGTCGTGGTCTATTGGCAGAAAAACAGCCCCAAAGCATGTTGTTTCCACCCCCATGCTTCACAGTAGGTATGGTGTTCTTTGGATGCAACTCAGCATTCTTTCTCCTCCAAACACGACACGTTGAGTTTTTTACCAAAAAGTTCTATTTTGGTTTCATCTGACCATATGACATTCTCCCAATACTCTTCTGGATCATCCAAATGCGAACATGGATTTAGTCCCTGGCAGCATAGTATGTTAAGATGGTAGCCTTTGTTACTTTGGTCCCAGCTCTCTGCAGGTCATTCACTAGGTCCCCCCGTGTGGTTCTGGGATTTTTGCTCACCGTTCTTCATTTTGACCCCGTGGGGTGAGATCTTGCATGGAGCCCCAGATCGAGGGAGATTATCAGTGGTCTTGTATGCCTTCCATTTTTTAATAATAGCTGTCACAGTTGATTTCTTCACACCAAGCTGCTTACCTATTGCAGATTCAGTCTTCCCAGCTTGGTGCAGGTCTACAATTTTGTTTCTGGTGTCCTTTGACAGCTTTTTGGTCTTGGCCATAGTGGAGTTTGGAGTCTGACTGTTTGAGGTTGTGGACAGGTGTCTTTTATACTGATAACGAGTTCAAACAGGTGCCATTAATACAGGTAACAAGTGGAGGACAAAGGAGCCTCTTAAAGAAGAAGTTACAGGTCTGTGAGAGCCAGAAATCTTGCTTTTTTGTAGGTGACCAAATACTTATTTTCCACCATAATTTGCAAATAAATTCTTTAAAAATAAGACAATGTGATTTTCTGAATTTTTTTTTCTCATTTTGTCTCTCATAGTTGAAGTGTACCTATGATGAAAATTGCAGGCCTCTCTCATCTTTAAGTGGCACAATTGGTGGCTGACTAAATACTTTTTTGCCCCACTGTATACAGTGCATTCATAAAGTGCTCAGACCAGCTTCACTTTTTTGTGAACTAATCTACAATCAGAACCCATAGTGACAAGAATTCTAGAAATACCAAACTGTTCAATCTTTTTTCATCAGACCAGAGAATCTTGTTCCACACAGTCTGAAAGTCCTTCAGCTGCCTATTGGGAAACTGCATGTGTTTTGCGCTGAGGTGAGGCTTTCGTCTTGCCACTCTGCCATTAAGCCTAAATTGGTGAAATTCTGCAATATTTTAACATTTCCTGAATGTGCTGTATTTTACTTAAGATATTGTGTGGTTATCCAATGACCTCTCAGATCTCACAATGGACAATCACCTATCCCTTCTCTCTCACAGCTCTAATCTGACAAACTCATTGATTTTACTTCAAGAAGTACATTTTTAACCATATAGTTGGGTGCCGTTCAGGTGCCACTTAGGTGCTTATTAAGCTCCTCATCATTTCAAGTCTGGACAGGTACTTATCTTCTACTATTTCAAAGTGTGGATGGATGATTTGTTTTTTAACCAGGTTCTCTCACACCACCCAAATGCTACACTCTTCCACTGGCATCCAGTAGCTGCCCACATCAGATTTAAAACATTGATGCTCACCTACAAAGTAAAAAAATATGGACCTGCACCCTCCTGCCTCACAGCACATATCTCACCCCCACAATGCATCATGCTCTCTCTCCAATCCTCTTGCACAGCTTGACTGGTTCCACCATCTCTCAGGGCACCTAGGTGCTGGAAAGATCTTTCCCTGGATATCAAAACAGCTGAGTCACTAGCAGTCTTCTAACTATGTCCAAAGGTCTAACTCGGATTAGCAATACAAATGTGCTTTTTTTAGCTCTTTTACCTTCCAGCAGGGTTTTTACACTGAATTCTCTCCTCTATTATTGTACAAGCCTGTAATGTGCAAGCATTTATTTAGTCTGTAATTACATAAAGAGGCCATGCCCCACCTACAGATAGCTGCGTATTGAAGATCGGGTGTAAAAGACATAAGTGAATCTATGTGTGTCTATGCGTGTTTGCTAGCATTGTTACAAAAAATCACAAAAATTGCAGGCTACTCACATGCTTCCTTTGAGATGTATGGGGTCAAATCCCCAAAGCACTATGCGGTCATACAGCTTAAAAAAAAAAGCATACTATATTCGATTCTCAGCCATGAACGATAGCATCGTTGTCAAGATTTGAATCCTTTTTTCCCTCCCCCTTGTTCATTGTGACTCGAGAATTATGAACACAATCTTCTAAATAAAGAAATAAATAAAGAACTGTCATTTGTATGTATATAATTCACACTGCATACATACTGTATATGATTTATATTACAAGAATATAGATCAAAGAGACCAAAGTTGGTGGACATCTGACCATAAGTTTTGGATTTTCTTTTTAAACTTCCCATTCTGTCATCGTTTGCGTTTATAATAACCTCCACTGTTCTGGGAAGATGTCAAGTCAAGAAGCTTTTAACCATGTGAGACTTTTATCGGCCATCCTCACTATCCTCTGTAGGGTCTGGCGATCTGAGACGGTGCAGTTCCCAAACCAGGCAGTGATGCATCTGCTCAGAAAGCTCTTGATGATTCCTCTATAAAACATGGTCAGGATGGGGGGAGGAAAATGAGATTTCCTCATCCTTCGCAGAAAGTAGAGATGCTGCTGGTCTTTCTTGATTATGGAGCTGGTGTTGAGTGACCAGGTGAAATTCTCTACCAGATTTGGTGCTCTTGACGATCTAGAATGATGTAGGTGAGGTAATTAGACCTGGGTTGCAGTCAGCATTCTAATTCATTCCAAAGGTGTTCAACAGGGTTGAGGTTAGAGCTCTATAGCAGCCATGTACATCATATCTTCATAAAGCTGCTAATTCAGGTGAAGGAAAAATTTTATGATACTGCATCCAAAGACAAAGAAGAATCACGGAAATCAAGGAAAAGTCAGAAGTCCCAGTGCTTTCATCCAGATAGTGTATATAAATGTGTGCAGTTTCGTTCAATAAAGCACACCACTGATACCGATCCCTTTCATTATAGCTTAAATAAAAGATAATGAAACAGCTTCTGAATGGTGTAGCTGTTAAATCTTAGTGCATTTCATCTCAAGGTTGCAAGTTCAAAGCCTGGTGATTACCCAGCCATCTGCAGCTATGAGTTTAATAAAGCGTAATTGGTCCTACACTCTGGGATGCATAAAACAATTCCAGACATCTATTCGCATAAACCAAGTAGCAGGTTATAATGCTTTATACCACAGCGCTGCTATATTCTCTAAACTAATAGGTTACAAAGAAACTTCCTTTTTTCTGAAACAGGAAAAAGCTGCTCAATGGGTATATTAAGCTATGCTTAATCTTAGCCTTCTTATTCTAATATAATATTGTTTCCATAGTGCCATAGTTCCATCTTACACAAGGTTGATCCATGCAAAAAAATATGAGCAAAAATCTTTTTGATGTAAATATTATTATTTTTGGCAAGCCAGCAGTGTCAAAGGTAATGGGCAAAAGGCAACAGATCTGAGAGATGTAACATGGGAAAGTCTTCAGTACAGAGATGTTTCTCCTCAAACATTTCTCATGAGAGTATAAAAATAAATAGAGTTTACAGCTGCACTACTCTAGAGACTGTTAATAACAAAATATGAATCTGACTATTAAAAACAAGATCAAAGATTTGATAGCGGTGTGGAAGAAAATATGAAATGCTTTACATTTTACAAATACAAATGTAAAAATGTGATCATTTGACCTTTTTTATACGTATTAAGAACAATACATAAGTCACTGTAAATTGACATTTAAGAAAGAAAAAAAAAATTCATATTCAGTCCCTATTTACATTCATCCCATTCAAAGGTGTTCAATAGGGTTTGGAGCTCTATAGCAGGAGATCTTCCACTCCAACTTATGTAAAACAGCTGGCTTTGTGCACAGGGCAATGTCATGCTGGAGCAGGTTTGAGTCTCCTAGTTCGATTGAAAGGAATATTTATTTATTTATTTATTTATTTATTTATTTATTTATTTATTTATTTATTTTTATTATTAATAAGGCACATAAAAAACTACAACTGTGCTGAAGGGTAAAGGAAAAAATTTAATGCCTTCAAATACAAAGATATCCAACTTTGTGATACAAATTTGGGGGTGTGTCACATATGGCTTAAAAAGTCAGGTGTCCCAATATATTTGTGTATTCGTATATATTTATTTTAGGTTGGAATATTCCAGCTTAATTTTTGCAGATACAAACTGTCCAGTTTCCAAGAGTGTGTAAATCTGTTATTCGTGCTAAAGGAGGATTTTCCATGAAAATAGAGTGAAACATCTGTACATTTATATATTTGTTTGGTCAAAGTAAATCTTTATACCATTAAATGACCAAGTTTTGCTGCATAGAAACAAAAGGAACTTTTGAGATTAGTTTAAAAAGGAGTACAGCATTACTGATGTGTGGTGTGTCTGTGTGTGTGTGTGTGTGTGTGTGTGTGTGTGTGTGTGTGTGTGTGTGTGTGTCTAATGCCCATCAAAATGTGAGTTTTTTTTCTCGAGCAGTATTTTCACAGTAGTAATGTTTCCCATAAGTTTTCCCAAGCCGTATCTAATCAGCTCAATGTTTGTCTTCCCTGAGTGGAACATTTCACCACTCATCACTGGCTCTATAATTCAAAACATCGAAAAGATCCTCAGAAGTAGAATTAAATTCAATACAAAAATTTTCCTTAAAAATAGAAAAATCAGCACCCAGGGTTATGCCATTGTTGACCACCGCGGTCTCAGGCCACAAAGTGTTAAAAACAACCAAACAAACAAAGGCAACACCGATCAGGGTAAAATTAGAAAACTGCATTTTCGTCTAAAAATGCTCCATGTCGACACTATCGTTTTTAATCATTACCCAAAAGTTGAAAAGACACTTTGACCTATGACATTTCCGCCTGCCGTTGATTCACTTTTCGGCTCTTTGAAACTTTGCAGCAATGTTGAGGAACAGCAGCGTCACACGACCAAAATATATTTATCTTTTGTTAGATAGAACTTAAGATCATGTCAATTCACACCAAATCAATAGCTCCTTGATGATTTGACGTTATTTAAACCCAATTTTTAGGACCATTATGAGTACATGAGGGACACCATGGCTACAAAAGGAGCATTATGCATAATGCATTCAACAGGAACACTGTGCTGACATCAGAATCAGAATCTGGTTTGCTGGCCAAGTGTGTTGACACACACAAGAAATTTAGTTCCAGCTGTTAGTGACTCTCAAAGTACAGACATAAATAACACTATTTAGGAGCCTTATGACTACATCAGAAACATTAAACAGAAGTGGTTTCATTGCCAGAAGATCTTCTCTGCAATCAGAATCACTTTTACCTTTAATATATTTTTGTCAATGAATATGTAAATAATTATTTCCAATAATCTAGTCTCTTCATTTCATTGTGTTCCTCTTGGGTGTGCTATGACAAGGAATGTCTGCTTACATTGGAGTTTCTATCCAATCAGATTTCAGTCATCACATAACCTGTTGCCAGAGTCAAATGCATCTATCTGCATGAAGCCTTCACAGTCAACAATGCAAGCTCTTACAGCATAACATCCACGTTGCTTAAAGGCTGTTGCTTAAACCAATCAGACTGAGAGCTGGACTCACTACAGCCATCTAGCAGGTGTCCAATAACCCCGGCATTTTCAATTGTTACAAAATGTTATGATTAGATTGCCTTGGAATCCTAATAATGGTATTAAGAGGTGGATGGATTCAGGCAGGACATCACTGAAGGCCGAGGCGTGAAATGCACATCCCATCACAGTTATATACACCGATCAGGCATATCATTATGACCACCTGCCTAATATTTTGTTGGTCCTCCTTTTGCTGCCAAAACAGTTCTGACCCATCGAGGCTTAGCAGCATTAACTTCTTCAGCTATTTGAGCTACAGGAGCTCCTCTGCTCACGGTTCAACACTGTTCCTTTCTTGGAGCACTTTTGATAGATACTGACCACTGCAGACCAGGAACATCTCACAAGAGTTGCAGTTTTGGAGATGCTCTGACCCAGTCGTCAAGCATTACAATTTAGCCCTCGCCAAACTCGCTCAAATCCTTATGCTTGCCCATTTTTCCTGCTTCAGACACATACATTTCAAGGACAAAATGCTCACTTGCTGCTTAATATATTCCACCTACTAACAGGTGCCATGATGAAGTTCATTTACTGCTCTTAATGTTGTAATGTCATCATTTTATGCCTGGTTTGTGTATTACAGGTATATACTGTAACAGGTGTGCATTATATATATTGTATACTAGTATATTATCATCTTATCAAGTCAAGTCAAGTTGTGCGCTTTTCACAACAGACATTGTCTCAAAGCAGCTTTACAGAAATCAACAGTCAAGGTAAACGGTGTGTATTTATCCCTGATGAGCAGCCGTGGTGACTGTGGCAAGGAAAAACTCCCTTAGATGTTATGAGGAAGAAACGTTGAGAGGAACCAGACTCAAAAGGGAACCCATCCTCATTTGGGTGACATCAAGAGTTTGATCATAAATCTTTCAACAATACAGAACACTGAAGAGTGAGAACTAACATAAGTACTGGAGTATAGGATTATAAGTAATGTTCTTTCTACAGTCTTATACAGTCATTATGGTTATAAAACTAGGAGCTACTGAGCATCTTATGTCACATATGCATACGATTCAAACACATATACTCCAATTTCTGCTAAAACTGGCACTCCAAAATGTTGTTTTTAAAAACTGGCACTCCAAAATGTTGTTATTATATAACGGTGTATATAACTCTTGTGAGATGTTCCAAACACTTCACTGGATACACTTCGATCGCTGTTTGATAGATTGAAATATCAGTGAGCATGTCACATAAGAGACAAGTCAATGCCCAACATTCACCTACAAGTTACACTACTAATACCCATAGACAACAAATAAATTATTGCAAATCTATTTGGTGCAGCTGAGGACGGATCCATGATCTTACTGTGAAGGGTTAAACTCAAGAACCTTGAAGATGGATTTGGACTGTAATTGGTTTAAAACTGCAGTGAAGAATGAATGGATATTCGGTGTTCCCCAGATGAGGATGGGTTCCCATTTGAGAATAAAGGTTTCCTCCTCATACCATCTCAGCAAGGTTTTTTTATGCCACTGTCACCACTGTCTCTCTCATTAGGGATACAATTATAGGGACTAATTTATGAATCAATTTATGTCTGTAAAGCTGCTTTGAGAAAATGTTCATTGTTAAACCTGCAATACAAATAAAAAGTTGATTGAATTGGATCAAATTAAATGGATTTCCAAATCCTAATGCATTACACTTGCAGCAGCTAATCACAAACCTCAGTAGGACCTCAATATTACACTTGACTGCATGGTGTGAGTGCTTGAATTGATCCAGTAGAGCAGAAGATCAACAGGAACAACATCATTAGAGAGAGAGGTTTTATTTATTTTTTTTTTCCTCTAAGAGCAAAAGAAAAATACACGTTTGAAGTGCATAAGAATCAGCAAACATGGTAACATTTTGTGCAGGAACTCTACAATTAGGCATCAAAGTGTGATACACACTCATGTGTTCAAATATTGTAAATGCATAAGAAATCTTTTTTCACCCACTGGCATACAAATGTGGAATGATTGACAGTTGCATCGATGGTCTGAACTCTCTGACGTCCCTCCCCCTTCCATCATTTCGAATTTGTAACCTCTGAGCAACTCGATTTCTAAATGTAAATAGAGAATGTTTTTTATTTTATTATGTGTAGTAAAATCACTTAGTTTATGTTCAAAAAATGTGTCAAATTTAAGAATGCAAAAATGGAAAACTTTAAAATGACATGTTTTTGTTTATTGCTTATTGTTGATCTTTTTTTCTGAGAAAAAATGTTGGGTTTTTTTTTTCCTCTCTTAGCTAAATCATAATACACTACATAGAGAAAAGTATTGGGACATTAGATTTTTTCCACCCTTATGTGGTGCTTCCTCAAACCTGTTACCACAGTGTTGGAGGTACACAATTGTATAGGTAGCATGAATGTGGTAGCATAAAATTTTTCCTTTACTTAAACTAGCAGACCCAAACTTGTGTACAAAGCCATCTCCATGAAGATGCGCTTTATATGGGTTTAATTGGAAGACCTTGAGTGGCCTGTTCTAGAAAAATAAACTCTATCCTTATCTGGAGTGGATGTGCTTGAATTCCTTGTGGATTGTCTAATTTAGTTGTTTGACATTATCTGAAACATATGACTTTTCATCCATATGGGGTTCATCCCCAAACTGTTACCACATGAATGTACATAGGATGTCTTTGGATATGGTAGCATTAAATATTTCTTTCACATGAACTAGGAGACCCAAATCTATTCCAGCAGGACAATGCCTCTGTTTACAAAGCAAGATCTATAAATATCTTGAATGGCCTTCAATAGAGCGCTGACCCTCAACCTCACTGAACCCTCCTCACCTCACCAAAATCAGTACCTGACTAAATCAGCACACCCTTTTGGCTGAATGAACACAAATCTCCACAAAATTAAATGGAACATCTTCCCAGAAGAGTGGAGGATATATAACAGCAAATGTGGACTAAATGTGTAACAGGATGTTGGTAGCTCATGCCAATCTTATAGTTAGGTGTCCACAAACCTTTGTCCATATTTAGTATACACAATTCTATAATAATATGTGTAATATAATAGATATTGTAATAAAATGTAGCTTTAACCCAAAAGTAGAACATCTGATCCAAGTAATCGCAATAGAATTTCCACCCTGCACCTGAAAGCTGGGATTAAGCTGGAAGCTGCTTTGTGATAAATCATCAGCACCACCATTCGACTTTCTCGTCATGCCAGGTTCCTGTCTAACACGAGTAAAGTTTGAAGCTAAACGAAAAAGATTCTGTGCTTCAGGCTTCAACGCCTCAACAAGCCGCCATCACAGACATTCCCTGTACAAGCATTTCCACATTCAGTGAAAACTCAACAAACTCCATTCCACTGGAAGTAACTGACTCCTTTATACATGAAAGGTGTTGAAGGATTGATAAATGAAGGATGCTGATATTATCTTTGGAAATCCAGAGTGGCAGATTTTGAATTGAACATTTCCTGGTAAATATAGTGGCGCTGTAGGTGGGCATATAAGGGCAAGTTTTTTGGCCTGAAATCTGTGAGAGACTCATTTCAGTTTCTCTCAGTCAGCGCAGGGGTACATCAATAATTCAACAGCTACATGGGGAACATTTAACTCAGAGAGGAGGATATAATGTTGAAATTCTCAGCAAAAAATAGAGAAAGAAATGGATAAACAAACAATGACAGATTGGTGCACTATTATATAAAGATTGATTTTTTATCATTTAAGACTATGGATCGGTTTTGGGCATTGGGGTGAAGTTTGCTGATGCAAGTAATGAAATTATCAATACATATTGATAGATTTTTTTTTCTGTAGTGTGCTATTTCCTCTCAGATTAATTGGAATAGGCCCTGTGTTCTTTTAGTTAGAATCTCTCCTATTGCAATACAGCATATACTATGGTGTGTGTGCTTATTAGCTAAATCTTTGGGTCTGTTTCATTTCATATAAAATAGCGACCACCACAACTCGATATAAAAGAAATATGTAATTTAATACAAAAATAAAAAAAAAATGTAAATATGCAAAATAAAAATGCCTTTTCTTGAAACACTTAAATTAGCACTTTCCAAGTTTGCTTTGTAGAATTCAAGAGTTATATTTATATTAAGTTTGTCATCTTGCATACCAATGTAGATTTATTCATTACTAGAGACTCAAAGCACTTTTGTACGTCGCTCTGGATAAGGGCGTCTGCTAAAATGCCGCAAACGTGAATGTAAATTTTACAGATATTAAATGTTTCTGGACAAATTAAAGTTCCTTATAAATACGAAATATAAAAAATCCTGCCGCTTTCAAAAAGAAAACATAAAACATAGCAGTCCTTGGCCCGGCTCTCACAGACCATTTCACCATTTCTGTCCCTTTACTCAGGTAAGTATATTAAACAACAGTTTCACATTTACCATTTTCTGTTACATTATCTAACTTTGTACACATTAGATAAGATACAACAACAAATAGAATGTTAAAATGCAATGCAATAAAATAAAGTAAAAAAAAAAATAGCCTTCTGTTGTGTGTGTTTCTTTTTTAAATCTCGTTTTACTTTGGGCTACATTTCTATATACCATGGCGTTTGTATGTAGTGAGTGGGCCACAAAGTTATATTGTCGGTCACAAATTTAGAGGCACACAGTTGTATAGAAGGTCTTTGGGTGCTGTAGCATGATATTTTCACTTCACTTGAACTCAAACCCTTTCCAGCATGACAATGCCCATGACCATTAGAAGATCTCCTGCTTTTGAGCACTGA
Source organism: Silurus aristotelis (assembly GCF_946808225.1). NCBI lineage: Eukaryota > Metazoa > Chordata > Actinopteri > Siluriformes > Siluridae > Silurus > Silurus aristotelis. Next base: position 5,837,519 of record NC_139576.1, read on the forward strand.
TATCAACTATACTGAACATCTCAACTACATCAGTACCTGACTTTACTAACACCTTTCTGGCACAATTCCCTACAAAATCTAGTGGAACACCTTCCCAGAAGAGTGGGGATTATTATAACAACATATTTGGATTAAATGTGTAATGGGATTCTCAAACAGCACATACAAATCTTACAGTCAGGTGTCCATAAACCTTTGTCTATATATTGTACATACAGAACAAAATGTTTGGTAAGTTCTTGTGTCTGTAAATAATGAAAGACTGGGTGGTGTAATGAAGCAGGATTACTATTTGATATTCAAATGCTGTAGGAAGTGCAGCTCTGACACGTCTTTTACAGTTCACTCTGTTTGACTTCTCTTCAGCCTGTCTGTTCTTGGCGTCATGGGTGGAATATAAATGAATACACATGAAACTGTGTATATAATCATAGCTTTTATATACACACACACACACACACACACACACACACACACACACACACACACACACACACTAAAAATACAATTATAATTAAAAATATTTTCTGAATTTTGCCAGTTTACCAACAGCCTGAAGATCAATGAATTTACTTTAGAGGATAAACTCAAGAACCATGAAGATGGATTTGGATTGTAATTCATGTAAACAGTTTAATACAAATGCTTTGGAATGCAATTACCATGAAAAGTTTTGGAAGTGTCCATAAGTGAACAGATGATAACTTTAACAGAGATGGAACTGCAATGAATGGACATTTGGTGTCACCCAGATGAGGATGGGTTCCAATTTGAAACTGGTTCCTCTCTAGATTTCTTCCTCATACCATCTCAGGGAGTTGCTCATTAGAGATAAATGTATATAAATGTATTTTAAATGTATATAAAAAAAATTTCACATTATATATATATATATATATTATATGTATGATGCTGAAGGTTCCCTGCCCTGGTGGTCTAGTGGTTAGGATGCGGCGCTCTCACCGCTGCGGCCCGGGTTTGATCCCCGGTCAGGGAACCAACCCCAGCCACTCTTAGTGCCGGTCCCAAGCCCGGATAAATGGGGAGGGTTGCGTTAGGAAGGGCATTCAGCGTAAAAACATGTGCCAAATCAAACATGCGGATGATCCGCTGTGGCGACCCCTAATGGGAGAAGCCGAAAGAAAGTTTTATTTATGATGCTGAAATTTCTATTTATTTATTTATTTGTTTATGTAAAGCTGCTTTGGGACAATGTCTATTGTTAGGAGCGCTATACAAAACAAATTTTATTAAATTTTCTGTTTGCCAATACCAAATAAAAGAATAAACATGCTAGTTATAAACGATGTTTCTGCCTTACACTGATTAGCCTGCTAACAAACTTGACAAGCTAGCCTGCTTACAGATTAGAAAATAAAACCATGTATAATTAATTGAAGATGGAAGGAACAATGGATGAAGTATAGCTAAATATAACTTTGCATACATTAAAACATAATGTATCGTCATGGGGAAAACTGAAGTGCACAAAAGACTCAACAATGTATAGCTAAAAAAATGTAATTAAATAAAAACAGCACCACCAGTGCAATGATAAAAGCCAAATAGAAAATCGTGAACAGCTGCACGTTTGCCGGGAAAATGCATGAACGTTTCAATCTGGTTCAACTGTTAGCATTACATCATTTTTTTCCACACAAATAACTGGAACTATGTACTACTAATTAAAACAGCTCCTCGTTCACACAGCTTTTATGATTATTAGAAAGAGTTACAGCAGCCTACAGTGAACGATGCATGCATTCACTTCACTGAAAATGAAATAAGTTTTGATAATTATTCACCAAACTGACCTCCAGATACAAAAGGAACGACCTTCAGGTCAGCACTTCAAAACTGATAAGAAGCTTCTGACCAGATACTTCATATGCAATGGCTTGGTATTTCACAGGTTGCATTTTTAGAAAGAAAACAACCAGAACCTAATGATAAAAAGTCATGTGCAATGTGAATACACATCATGGACAAAAGTATTGGGACTTTTCCAGCCATATGTGCTTCTTCCCTGAACAGCTGAACAAAGTCTTGAATGCTTGAAATTAAATTTGCTTGAAAATTTTCCTTGACTTCAACTAGGAGAGTCAGATCTGTTCCAGGATGACAATGTGTTTCTGTCAAACATGAAATACTGGAACCTTTAGATCTTGTGATTAAAGGCATAAAACAATCAATTTGTGAAATCAGAGTTGTGTAGTTTGAATTTCATATTACACATACAATAAATAGACAATATTTTGTGGATGCCTAACCATAATATTTGTACTGTATGTGCTTTTCGAACATCCCATTCCACATGTAGTCCCTATTCACTGTTATAATAACCTCCGCTGGTGTTCATGTTGTTGTTTTTCCTCTTACCCCATGCTGCAGTCTAATTAATTCCCTCTGTTAAACTTTCGTAACCCCTCTGCAGCAGGGGTGGAAACATGCTGAAGGCAGCACTTTTAAAAACTGGCCACATTCTGCCTGCATTGTGGGCTCTTCCAGAAGGTTCACATGTAAAATGTATGAGGGGAAAAAAACAGTGCACATGTAAAGCTGTGCTGTAATTAAGACCCTCTCAATTTGTGAATAAGGACTGAAGAAATGTGTTGTTTGTCCGAGGGTTAATTTAAAATGGTGGTTCAATCATTTCTGCCTGTCACCATCAAACTATATAACTCCTCCCTATTAGTGTTAACCAGCTGGTCAACTACTGCATATACACAGACCAGGTATAACATTATGACATTATGAAGTTATAACCGGTGAACTGATTATCTCTTCAGCTTTGCATCTGTTAGTGGGTGGGATATACTGTATTAGGCAGCAAGTAAATGCTCAATGGGTCATTATAGTTTTGAAAGCAAAAGAGGGACCAAAACAATTTTAGTCAGGTGGTCATAATGTCATGCCTGGTTGATGTGTATATAGACGATATAGATATAGTTATAGATTTTTTGCCCCCACTTATATAAAATTAATATCTTGGACAATTATGTGTAATAATTTTAGTACAATAATAATAAGAATTGTTAAAACAATAAACAATTGTTTAATTGACTTTTTTACCATGTGTTTCACTGCTGTGTCACATTTCATACAGTATATATTTCAATAATATTTGAAATTCAATGATTGTACAGCATCTATACTTCATATATAACTTAATATGTATATTATATTTTACATTTCTTACATTTTATTTTACTTACATTTTCACTTTAATTTTACTGTGAGCAACTGCAACCTAGCAATTTCTCTATCGGATCACTAAAGTATTCTCACTCTGCTTCTGATTTAAAAACATTTCTTGGTACCTTTTCTTTGAAACTTTTGCACAGAAGAATGCTAGACTGTAGATCAGAGATTCAATGTGCTACAAAGGATCTACAGTAGAGCTCTAATAAGAGCCATAGTGGAAAACCTTTTAACGTGCAAGGCTTTCACTGCGATTAGTGAGCCCCGAGGCTCTGAGGAGAAATCTGTTGGCAAAACGTTGCTGGAAAAGCAGTCGTCAGGAAAAATGGTAGAATAAGAAGGAAATAATCCACTTAATTGTCTTTATCTCTGACTCAAAAGAGTTTGAGGACTTTTCTCTAACTGTGTCACTGGCAGAAAAGAATTGAGTTTCTGATGCTAACACTGTTAGACATGAACTACTACAAACTTCAGATTAGTGTGACTAGTGAAAGAGCAGAAACAGATTCATTTGTGAAAATATGCAGCAATCACGTTTTTTTGGTTTAATAATAACATACACTATATTAACAATAGTTTGTGGACACCTTAGTCATAAGATTCGTATGTGCTTTTTGTGTGTTAGTAAAGACATGTACTGATGTAGGTGGGGTGAGGAGGCCTGGGGTGCAGTCAGCGTTCGAATTCATCCAGAATGAGTATTATTGAGTTGAGATCAGAGCTTTATTGCAGGCCACTTGTTTGGGTGGTCAGGTTTGGGTCTCCTAGTTGAAGTGAAGGGATGCTACAGCATAAAATGACAGACATTTTTAGCATTCTTATCTATCTATCTATCTATCTATCTATCTATCTATCTATCTATCTATCTATCTATCTATCTATCTATCTATCTATCTATCTATCTATCTATCTATCTATCTATCTATCTATCTAAATAAAACTATATATCTACATAAAGTTGGGTAAAATGTAAATAAAAAAAAGCAGGAAATGATTTTCAAATGTCATAAACTCACAATAGAATCAAAATGTAAATTGGAAACCATAAATACCACAGTCCCTGGACTAAAGAGGAGAGGGACTATCTGGCTTGTTATCAGCGTTTAGTTAAAAAACCAGCATCTCTGATGGTATGGGAGTGTGGAATGGACTGTGGAATGTGCAGAATGCACATTTGGAAAGGCTTCATCAATGCTAAACGATATATACAGGTTTTAGAGCAACAAATCGTTCCTTCCAGAAAATGTCCTGCCTGCAGACTAGACCTTACACCATTTAAAACATTTAGCGCATCATTAAATGAAAAATCCAACAAAGGACACCCAGAATTGAGAAGTTAGAATCTTGTATCAGACACATACTGTAGAGGAGAACATTCAGCTCCCAAAACTTCAGCAAATGGTCTCCACAGTTCTCAGATGTATACGGTGTGATGCTACACAGTGGTAAACATTGCTCTGTCCCAACTTTTTACAGATATGTTGCAGCCAGTATTTTCCAAATGACCTAATTTTTTCCTTATCCTGTTAGCCTCAGTTTAAACATACACACACACACATATAGTATGGAGGAATGTGTTGTTTTTATAATGTCTGTATCCGGAATCCTGGCATTTAAAAAATAAATGTATTGACCCTGTTGTATCAAAGTGTCTCAGTGTCTTACGTTTTAAATTTTAACCTCAAAATTAGAAAAATGCCACTTGCAAATAAATTTTGAGAAGCAATAATGAAATCCGGTTTTGTATTGTTAGGACCCTGTAGACTCCATGTTTTTTTCCCTCTGTTTAAACACCCAATCAAGCCAAAGTGGGTCTGGTAGCAGTGCCCGACTTAAATCAGATTAAAATGTAATAATGGACAAATGCTGCACTTTGGTGGATCTCATGAGGACTAAAGGATGGAGTCTCTAGTGAATGTTATGTGTGAAGGTCACTCTTTTATGATCAAAACAGCATGTGGAAGAAACACAAAGAATCCAGCTGCTTTAAACTTGTCTTTTTTCCATTTTTTTATACTGCCTTTTTTTTTTTTATTAATATCCCACTCACACAGGATGGAGTGCAGGTCTAATGTGTGTTGGGCTGTTTCTATGGCACCTGGATGACGCATATCTCACCATCTCACTGAATGCTGACGTCAACCTGCCAGTAGATTGCTGTCATTCTACTGGTGATAATAACCGGTGTATTCAACAACTGCATTCAGCTAGAGACAAGGTGCTAATTATGTGTAATTACACGAGTGGGCAGTCACAATGCCTGCGCTTCATGAATGAACTCTTACAGCTGTAGAGCTAAATATATACATACAGACCGACAAGCCATAACATTAAAACACTGCCATATTATTGTCAAATTCCCTCTTGCGCCACCAAAAAGGCAAGGGCCTGTCCCCTTGAGGCCAGGACTTCACAAAACAGATTCTTTAAGTCCAGTAACTTGTGTGACTGGGCTTCCATGGCTTGGACATCCAGCACATCCCACAGATGCTTGATCCGATTAAAGTATGTGGAATTTGAAGGCCAAGTCAACACCTTGAGCAATTTGTCATGTTCCTCAAGCTATTCCTGAACTGTTTAGCAATCTATAAAACATGGCCAGTGCCATTAAGCAACAATGTTTAAGCAGGTGGTATGTGCCAAAGCAACATGAACAGGAACAGGAGCACCCCAGAGCACCTGTTGTTTTAGGGAACCTCTGACTCAATTGTCCAGCTATAATAATTTTCTTCTTTTCGCAGTTGATTTAAATTTACACACACACACACACACACACACACACACACACACACACACACACACACACACACACACACACACACACAAACATATATATATATACTTTTGGGGTCATTATTACGTTGGAAAACCAACGCTCCCCAGTAACACCAGCACTCATGCAGCCCCAGACCATGATGCTACCACCACCATGCTTGACTGTAGGCAAAACATAGTTTTCTTGGTCCTCCTCACCAGGACCATCTTAGCCAAATAAGTTAATCTAAGTCTTATCAGATCACAGGACATGTGTCCAGTAATTCATGCTTTTGGACAGGTTGTCTTCAGCAAACCGTTTGTGGGTTTCCTTGTGAACCAGCTTCAGAAAAGGCTTACTTCTGGGACGACGGCCATGAAAACGGACTTGTTGCTGTGTGCGGCGTATGGTCTGAACACTAACAAGCTTACTTTCTGCTACTGCAACCTCTAAAGCAATGCTGCAGCACTCATGCTTCTGTCTTTTGAAACCAGATTTTGCACCCAATGCCCAGCACGAGGACTCACCTTCTTCGATCGACCCTTGTGAGGTCTGTTCCAAGTGGAACCCTCTGTATCTCAGAAAGTGTTACTGATCATCTTATAGCCTCTGCCATCTTTGTGGAGAGCAACAATTCTAATTCTTAAATCCTCAGAGAGTCTGTGGCAACTGATGAGTTGCCATGTTGAACATCCAGTGGTCAGTATGAGAAAATTGTACTCAAAGCACCAACTTTTAACTGCTCTAATACATGATACACAAATTTATATGGTCCTGTCAAGCCGACAAAAACATGAACATGATGAATAGGATGTGTAGCTTTGCATGATTACACAATGTACAGCTGTTATCACTTAGGGTGTACTTACTTTTGCTGGCAGCTAATCTTGACAATAATGGCTGTATGCTGGCATGTTGAGTTACAGTAAATCTGTACCGCTGTACAAGCTGCACATTGACTACTCTAAAATATATCCAAGTTTTATGTCTTTAGCATTGCCCCTTGAAAAGATATAAATTAGTGAGATACAGTGTAGATAGATAGATAGATAGATAGATAGATAGATAGATAGATAGATAGATAGATAGATAGATAGATAGATAGATAGATAGATAGATAGATAGATAGATAGATAGATAGATAGATAGAGGTGAATTTACACCCAGTTAAATAAAGAAAAGTAAGGCAAGAAGTCACTTGTTTTCCTTTTTTTTTCTTGCAAATGGATTTTATTCCTGACCTGAACAATGGCCTCTATACAAAATCAATGACATTCATTCATCTTCATTTTCACAAATCCATCATACCAACATTGTGCAAGTTGAACGTGAATATATTACGAAAACAAATGCAATGGGTGCTTCATGTATTATAACATCAAACTCTGATGTGATTTACAGACAAGACACGATGCATAAACACAAAAACCACCACTACATCAGTTTACAGCGCTATCCTGAATATAATATAGGAAATGATACTGGCGTTTTCCCTTAGCGGGATATTTATATTTTCCTATAATTATATATTTATACATATATTTTTCTATTACAGCATATTAGCGGCAGCGGCTATGCATGTAGCCTCGTCCATCTGAACAATCCAGAGAAAAAAGAGAATTCATATTATAAAATAGATTATTTACAATTCCTATAATTCAATACAAAAACTTCATTCATACACTATATGGACAAAAGTTTATGGATGCCTCAAAATAATTTGATGCTTTTTGAACATCCATTTCCACATTTAGTTCCCATTTGCTGTTAGAATAATCTCCACTCTTCTGGGAAGATGTTCCACTATATTTTGGAGTGGGTTTGTGGAGATTTGTGTGAGATCCAGCCAGAAAGGAGTTAGTAAAGTCAGGTATTGAGGAGGCCTGGAGGGTACAGTCAGTGTACCAATTCATCTTAAAGCTGTTAAATAGGGTTGGAGCAGGAGATAGCAGGAGATCTTCCACTCCAACCCCCATGTAAAGCATATCCTAATGGAGCTGGTTTTGTGCACAGTGGAATTATCATGGTGGAACAGGTTTAAGCCCAAGTACCTTTTGTCCATATAGTGGATAATCAGTATATTTATCACTTGTTTAAATGTATTATTTTAATGATTTATTGATTATATATAATTGCTATATAAGTTTAGTAATCATTAACATTTACATGGGGTTAAGTTACTAATGCATTATATATTTTTTGAAACACTTCAAATCATAAACATTGTACAGCTGAATTTTTTGCAACCCTCTAGAAATCAAAAAGAATCACTCTGTTTAGATGTAGCTCATTGTTAATTAGTTTTTGCTTTGTTAAATTGTTTTCTAAGCGATGGTCTTCGGAGAGCCCCAAACACGTCGGGCATAGTAATAATACCAACCAACAAACTATTGCTTCCGCAAATTCTAATTAAATGTATATTCTATGAATATGCAATTTACACCCCCAATGTCAATATCAAATATTACAGAGTATATTTGCATATTGTACAAATAGGTTGTCATGCTTTTATAATTTATGACACAATAACTCTTGCGTTGAGAGTTAAACAGACAATTCAATTTCCCTGAAAGCTTTTCATCATTAAAAAAGTTTGATATATATATTTATATATTACATATATGACATATATGATTGATTACATGTCTCTTACTTCTGTATGGTGTCTGTGGTTAGAAGGCTACATACTAATGAGTAATATTAATAATTCTTAATTATGGATCATCACTGACAAATTTATTATTATATGAAATTATTCTGTGTCTCTTAAAAAAAGTGTCACCATTGAGTTTGTCATTTGTTAAAGACATGTTTTTGTCCATTTAGTAAGCGCTGTATAAGGTAATATTTATAAGGCAGTGTGAGAGCAGTAAACTTTCCTTAAACCCTTCCTAGAAGCGCCGACCTTTGTGTCACGTGACCTTCGCGATCAGAGTGCTGACGTTCTCAGTTGAAAGAATTCTCACATTTCTCGGCATCTAGGCAGCTCTTGCCGTTTAAGTGTTCGCTGTGGCCGTCGATGCTGTAGCAGCCCTGCACCTCGGTGATGGATGAGGCCGTGTAAGATGTCGATCTGAGCGCCTCGGAGTGGGCCATCGCGTTACCAAACTGCATCCGATACTGATTCCAGTGTCTCCTTAACACACTCTGTACCTGTGGAAAGAAATTTCAATGTTCATTATTTTTCAATGTGTCATTTGATCTTATTATTAAAAAGAAAATGACAAAAAAATACAACGTAACACTTTTATAAGAAACATGTACATCACAATGAAAATCTTTCTTCGCATATCCACCTGATGTTAGAACAGCCATGTTACAGTGCCCCTTAAGCACAGAGGGTCAAGGGCCTTGCTCAAGGGCCCCAAGAGTGGCAGCTTGGCAACACCAGAGCTTGAAACCCTGACCTTCTGATTACTAACCCAGGGCCTTAACCACAGAGCTACAACTTCCCCACATTTTATTCCATTTTGACAGACACATAATTTCAAAGCAACTTAAAATTATATAATTCATACAACTGAGCAGTTAACAGAATTTCTCAAGGGTCCAACAGCGCCCGCTTAGTGTTGCTGGGATTGGGGTTAAAACTCACAACCTACAGACTGAAAGCCTCAGATGTGGCACTGTAGCTTAAAGGTTAAGGCAATTCAATTTAAATACAGAGGTCATGATGTAAAATCCCAGCCACGCCAAGCTGTAATTCTTGGGCCTAAACCCCAAACTGCTCAATTGTACAGAATGAATGTGATAAATATTTTTTTATGAAAAAACAAACGGAACACTGTTTTCAGCACCATAAAAAAATTTTCAAGAAAGAGAAATCATACTGAGAAATACGATTTTTATATGTTGCTAATTTGGTTGGAAGTCAGTAGATTCAGAAATAAATGTATATTTTTTTCACAGTATACTGTAGGAGCTTTAGCATGCATTACATCCTGAGTACTTACCTAGAAGTCCAATTTATTACTCAGTGGTTTGGAGGTTTGTCTAAACAAGCTACTTCAGAAACAAATCCATACTGTACACACGCCCAACTTCCAGATAAAATACTCTTTTCTATTGGAGGCCATTGGCTGAAGATAGCTCCACATAAATAGCCCAAAAATCCATAAGATTACAGTGGAGGGTTAAACTCAAGAACCATGAAGATGGTTTGGAACAATAATTTATATAAACAGAATGCTAGAATGGTTTAGAGCTACAATTACCCTAAACAGCTTTGCATTCAAGTGTCCATCAGTGAACTTCAACCTCAAGTTTAAAGAAACTATAATAAATGATGATCCAGATGGGTGAGGATTGGTTTCCTTTTTAAATCTGGTTCTTCTAAAGGTTTCTTCACCATTTTGTCTTTCGAGTTTGCAACTTTTACAAATGGTTTGCTTATTAGGGATAAATGTATAGGGACAGAATTTATTTTAAATAATTGTATTTCAAAATGTATATTCGCAATCTAATTATTTCTATAATGCTGCTTTAGGGTGATTCCTTCTATAAAAATAAGTATACAAATAAAATTTTATTGAATTCTAAAGACAACCTAATTTGTGTTTTATCTGGAACCAGTAAGTTCAAACAATTCTGTCCACTAAATTTAAATGAAATATTGGACAAACCATCATCAAACATTATAATTAAAACCAGAATGGTATTTAATGAGTTGATCCGATTTAATATCAGACTCTGCCTCTGTTATGATTTCTATCACACAGCTTCTTCAGGAACAAGTGCCATGTGCTTTTTGTTCTGTTCTGGCCTTGGCTCCACTCCTGTCCTGTCTTAACAGCTTGTTTCCTGACTGTTCACCTGTAAAATGTTTTATCTGTTGTTTGATGTTTAATTTAATCCTCGGAATACATATTTCTATTTTTGAACTTTGCTCTCAATCCACACCTTTTAGCCTGTTACTTTCAACTATGACTTATTTTCTCAACCTCCGTTACCATCAATTTGGGAGCTCGATTTACAATCAAGTTCATGCATTTATGTCCTGCATCTCCACACTGCAAAGAACAATCTTGAATTACACAGATAAGGAATTACCTGATGTTCTCACAAGAGTCTAAGATAAGAAAGAGAACTCCCACATCAACACAAACAGGCTTCTAAATACAACTGTACAGATAATGAATCAGAACAAACAGCTTAACCATAGCAATTAACTCAGAGCTGAATAATAAACAAAATATTTTTATTTAAAAAAAAGTCTACATGTTTAAATATAAATATTGCGTATATTTGTAGACTTTTTTAAAAGTTCCCTTTTCTCACTTCCCATGGAAGAGGTTGCTCAGTGGTCAAGATGTTGGACTTCTGGTCAGAAGGTTGTGACTTCAAATCCCAGCACCACTAAGCTGCCACCGTGGGGCCCTTGAGCAAGGCCCTCAACCGTCAACTGCTCAGTTGTATAATTAAGATAACTGTAAGTCGCTCTGTATAAGGGTGTCTGCCAAATCATGTAAATGTATTTATACCCTGACGTCCTTGAATTTTTTGTTCTGTTGTGATTGCTAGTTTTATCCTTCACCGGTTTCGGACCTTGCCTCCTACTTCAGATCCACAATCAATAGAATCTGTACCTCATTTACAAATTTGTGCTTATCTCAGCCTCTTACTGCTCACGGCCAGATTGTGGAAAGTCTGACTGCTCGGCAGGACTCCAGATTCAGGAGTTGGTTGGCATCTGAGCCCAGAAATGAGCTGGAAAATCAGCATTCGGAACTACACGTAGTCCCAGACTAATGATGGAGATGCGTTCCGATGACACGACCGTAACTTCAAAATATCGAATGTAAGTCGAGAGTATGGGGTAGTGTACTGTAATTTTTTAATATTTTAACAAATTAAACTACATAATTTAACAAAATAAAGGGCGATTAATAGTACTGCATAGTATAATTGTATGTGACAGCATGCGCGTGGAGCGGTTTGTGTACTCATTTTAACAATGTTGTCAGATTCCTATAGTCGTCGTGAGATCGGAAAATCGTAAGTCGAACCATTGTAACTCGGGGACCATCTGTATTTATTTCAGAACTTTCTTTCATCTAACTCGAACCAGAACCGGAACCTTCTTAATAACCTTCTAATAACTTAGCTTCTCTTTATCCTTGTCTGGAATCTGTATTTGTTCATTTTATACATTTATTATGTACTGACACTATTACTAATGTGTTCAATTACCAATTTAGGATTGTAAACTCTACCAGCATGTATAATGAGTTGTGAATGCATTATGACATGCTCTACATGCATTCGCAGGTCAGTAAAACGCATGGCTTCCAAAAAAATAAAAAGAAACGTTAAAAAATGGTGTGAAATGTTCCAGAAAGTCAGAAGTAATTGTTCAAATAAAACGGTCCTTATTATCCCATTAGTTAATAATGATAATTGGTATCGCGTTCCTTTTTTCCATTCCGTGCTACCGACCACCCCCCCCCCTTTTCCGTAACGCATCGTGTCGAGCGATAATTGCGGCTTTTAGTCATTCGTTCCAGCTCTGCTAACTGCTGTATTAGCTCCTGACTCGATAATGGATATATCTGTGCAAGCGGTGCGGCGTTCATAAAGCAGCTACTTAAAAAAACACAGAGCTCGTTTGAACTTGGATCAGCAGCTCGGCAGCTCAGACAGCGTGACTCATGAATCTGTGCATAAGGACACCAGCCAAAGTCTTTAATTATCCAGCGTTTAGCTAAAAACTTGAGGGAGGGAAATGAGCTTTTGTAACCGAGCTTTGGGGATTTAATCGCACGTCTGATCGTAAAGTGGGACAGGAATGCATACGGTCTAGAAGGAAGCCTTTGGGGATTTCGAGATAAACAGGAAACCGGGAGGTTAGTTGCAGGGAATGTGTTTTTTTTACCTCTCCGTTAAAGAAGCAGAAGATGGTGGCCACAAGAAGACCCTGAAAAAGAAGAAATGTGCAACGTTTTAGAACCAAGACAAGTGAGTTTTGATAGAGAGGTGTTTAATACACATAGTTATAATTATTAACTGCATTTTTCCTGGGCAGACCAAACATCAAATTGATTGACGTACGACACGATTATTATTATTTCCTGTTCATTAGATTCAGGTTGGGAACCTGAGAATCCCAAAACTACACTCGTCAGTATTTATACATTCACTATGTAGACTAAAATGTTCTTTCGACCAAATTTTTTCAGCCATATGTAGATCCTACCCAAACTTTTACAACAAAGTTGGAGGCACACAATTATATAGGATGTCTTTGGATGCAGTAGAATTTCATTTAGCTTGAAGCCATCCAGCTCTATGTAGATATGTTTTATCTTGAGTGGCCTAAAGAGCTCTGACCTTAACCCTACTAAATTTCTTTGAGATGAATGTGAACACTGGCTGCACCACAGGCCTCCTTACCTTACCTACATCAGTTTACTTTACTACCACCGTTGTGGCTGAATGTGCACAAGATCTCCAAAAGCTCCCACTAAAATCTAGTAGAACATCGTCCCAGAATAGAGAAGGTTAATATAAGAAGACATAGGGGCTAAATGTGAAATAGGATCTAATGCTGAGGTGTCCACAAACCTTTGTATATACAGTGCATCCGGAAAGTATTCACAGCATTATAGATTATATTCAATATTACCCTCAAAATTCTACAAACAAAACCCCATAAAGACAATGTGAAAAAGTTTGTTTGAAATCTTTGCAAATTTCTATATAAAAAAAACAAATCTGCATAAATATTCACAGCCTTTGCCATGACACTCAAAATTCAGCTCAGGTGCATCCTGTTTCCACTGATCATCCTTGAGATGTTTCTACAACATGATTGAAGTCCATCTAAATTCAGTTGATTGGACATGTCAGAGCTCGAATCCAAGTCATGAAGTCCAGGAATTGTCTGTAGACCTCAGAGGTCAGGATGGTATTTGTACCTCATGCATAATTTTGTATTTCCTCTCAGACTCATACTGCAGAAAGTCTGACTGCTCAGTAGGACTTCTGATTCAGGAGCTGGATGACATCAAAACTCCAGAAATGAGCTGAAAAACCAGCATTTGGAACTACTCTTTTCAGAACCATAGCTCATGTGTGCACTAAAGCAATGACAGATTTCACATTAAGAAGATTTAAGAAGATATGATTAAGAAGATACAAACATTACAAATAGACCCTTTAGCCCTTTTACAAGGAATTAGATATAATTCTATATTTAATATTCTAATCCAGTCCATCAACTGGAATGTTCTTAATAGTTCACAGCTCATGAAAAATCCACATCCACAGACCCTGGAATTGCTCAGAGGAGCTCTACCTGCTTTTTATGAATGCAAACTTTAAGTTCTTTGAGATTTCCGAACAGAAGTTATTTATCTTCTGCTTTTTTTCACACTCATCCTCTAGTGATGGCGATCCTCTGTGCTTTTTTGCACTGCCGTGTGAAACTTTGAGCTCAATTGGCACGTACCTGATAATGCATTAAGATGTTCATGACGTAGTCGTAGATCTCGGTTAAGACACGTTCGGAAGGTTTATAGGGCAGGAGGATGAACTGGATTCCCAACAGAGGAACGAGAATAAGTGTGGCACGCACTGCCTTCATATACAGACTCGACTCGGCCTGGTGAGTCACCTTCAGCTTGGTGATGAGCACACGCACGATGTTGAGCAGGAAAAAAAGATTCACCTGGGGATTAAAAAAGAGAATGTAAAGAGGATTTACAGATTGTTTCCATAATAAATGACATTTAAATAGTGCTAATCTAACATGCTGTTGTGTCTCCTTAACAATATAAGGATCATTAGTTTATTTCTCTTTACTTTGGGCAATTATTTAGTCCGTCATCATCTCAAGGCTGAACTGTTATATATATAAACCTGGCAGTTTTGTTTCCTGATTGACATGCACGTAATCAAGAATGCAACTAAATGACTGGTCTTCAACATTCCTAGGTTCTCCCACACCACCCCACTGTGACAGTCTCTCCAATAGCTTTCTGCAGCTGCTTGCATCAGATTTGAAAACATGATGTTTTCCAAAAATACCAAAAACAGACCACAGCCTTCTACTAGAGGTCGACCGATAGTGGACTTTACCAACACCGTTAGCTGGGTTGGGTCGTACTTGACAATAACCGATTAATCAACCGATAATTTTTAAAATTAATACTGGATTAAAAAAAAAATGAATCCATGTAAAACCATATCTAATACTAAACTTTATTACTAAAAAAAAAAAAAAGTCTAAAATTAAAAACAGCATTGAATCATGAAAAGGCTCTAAATAAAATACTAACAGCAATTAATAAATATAATTTTATAAATAATAAAATATAAATGATAAATAATAAGTATAATATAGCACTTTCCATGCAGCGCCCAGTCTCACGTCTAAAAACAATCAGAACCTAGTATCAGTGATTGGCCTCTAGAGGCCGCTCTCTTAATGACAGCTGACCTTCTTAGCTGCTCCATCAATAAACTCAACGCAAATAAACGACAAAACCGATGAATCGGTCGACCTCTACGTTCTACCTCTCAACCCGCACTGCACCACTCTTCATCTGATCGTCAAACGCTGCTCTGCTAGTCCCATTATCTCTGAGGATACAGGCCAGACATGTTTCAGAACTCTATTTTCCTGGCACCAAGGAGGTGGAACTTCTGCTTGATGTCCAAACAGCTGAGTATTGCCCTAATTAATGTATTCAGAAGGTATTTATTGATAGAGACTTCATCGCACTTTTATGTCACTCCGAATCAGGGTGTCTACCAAATGCCAGAAATGCAAATGAAAATCCAAACAGCATTATTGAATCTGGGGGATTCAGAGGTCTCATAACCTTCCTTAACCTATAACCTGGGAAGGTGGTAAATCAGTGGTTCTGATCGGATGGTCAGGGGTTCAAGCCATGTTGTAGCCAAGCAACAACACTTGAACAAGCCCCTTAACCTTCTGTGTTCCAGGAGCTCTGTATCGTGGCTGACCCTAGATTCTTAACATCGCTGGGATATTTCACTGTGCTATAAAGTAAAGTAAAAACTTTCTTTCGGCTTCTCCCATTAGGGGTCGCCACAGCGGATCATTCCCATGTTTGATTTGGCACATGTTTTTACGCTGGATGCCCTTCCTAACGCAACCCTCCCCATTTATCCGGGCTTGGGACCGGCACTGAGAGTGTCTGGGTTCCCTGACCGGGAATCGAACCCGGGCCACAGCGGTGAGAGCGCCGCATCCTAACCACTAGACCACCAGGGAACCTCACTGTGCTATAAAGTACTTAAAATAAATGAAGTGCTTTTGTTTCATTCTTGTTCAATTATTGACCAATTATTTGATCTATAAAAATTTATATATTTTGCCATTTTTGCTTGGCCCTTCTTTTGCCCCATATTCTATTCATAATATTTTATACATAATAGAATATTCATCTGTTAACTGGCCCTCCCTTCACAATCGCCGTAAAATTAACTGGTTCACCTTCATTTATAAGACCCTTCTCGGCCACTCACCTCCTTACTTAGGTCACTTGCTGCAGCTAAAGCCTGTCACATATAACACCCGGTCCTCACTTCATTTTCAATTAAGCATTCCTAAAACCAACTCTGCATTTGGTCTTGCATCTTTTCAATCTGTTGCCGCTCGCGACTGGAATGCTTTGCAAAATACTCTCAAACTGGATAAATTCATTCCAATTTCAACCTTTAAAAATATTAGATCGTATTTGTTCACGGATATATGCAGTTGCTTCTCGTCATAATTTTGTTTTGAGATGTATTTATGTAATTGTTTACATGTATGTATTTTTAATGTTTTGTACTTATTTTAGCCCTATTTCCCTTTCCCTAAGTGGTTTTTCCAATTGTCAGGCCGCCATTGTAAATAAGAACCTGTTCTTAATGACTTGCCTGTAAAAAATAAAGGTTAAAAAAAAAATACAATAAAATAATATAGAAACATATCAAATGTTTAAACTGAGGAAATTTTAAGGTAAAACAAAGTCATTTGAAATTTAATGGCCAAAAAATGAAAGAAAAAAAAAATGAAAGAACAACAAAATGCCAGAAAATTCTTATAGAGGATTGAGTTTCATTAATTTGTAAAAATCTCTGTCTACAAATTGTCCAACTTTCTTGGAATTGGGGTTGTAGTTGAATGTCTTCAGCTGTCAGACAGTAAAGAATAATAAGAATCTATATTCTAGTCATGCACACAATTAGTAACACGTAACTAATAGAAACTCAGAGAAACTTCCATCAAAGACTTGAATACCAATGCATCGCATTCAACATGATGGATTGTCAGTTTGTGTGTAGCAACGAAACAACAATCGCAAAAACTCCAGATGGCTCACCAGCAGCGCAGCACAGATCGGCCCATGGATGATGTACAGCAGAGACGTGTTTGAACTGATCCAGCAGCTACAGATTAAAGGGAAAATATCATGATTAGCATTTTAGTAGCTCATGTGTAGCATAAATACCCGAGCTACGATTTACTATTTGGACAAAAAAGTCAGTTTTGTGTTTGTAGAACATAACGCATAAAAGGGCATTAACGTGAACATTAAAGAAGGTTCTTTAAGAAAGAACTAAAAAGTAATTTTTAACAGTAACGCATTACTTTTTGGTGTAAGTAATCAACAAAGTAACTGAGTTACTTTTTGAATGAAGTAACGAGTAACTGTAACAAGTTACTATTTTGTAGTAACTAGCAAAACACTGGTAACCATAACTATTTTTTGGCAGCGGGCAAATGGACAAGCCCGTAACGGGACGCATGCAGAACATGCTCTTATGCCAAATACACCGAAAAATGATCTACTGATCAAGAGAAAATTAAGTTGCGATCACGAGAAAGCAAGAAAGAAAACAAATATTATAATGCATGGCTTCTTAGGACTTCTGTAGAAAATAGTGGTTCATTGACAGAAAGAAATACTTTAGTTATTAGCATAAAACAGATGGTGTTGGTGTCAGACGGCTGCCAAACATGGACTCAAACTTCCACCAGGCACCACAGCCTTCAAACATGGCTACCCAGGACTCCAACTACCAGAACACACACACACACACACACACACACATACACACACACACACACACATACACACACACACACACACACACACACACATACACACACTTTGCTGCTCTGACTCTCCCTATTAATTATTAACACCGGCATGCCCTATTACATGCACACACACTAATTAAGCGTTCTTTATTCAGGTAAACGGTAAAAGTAATGCTTTCACTGACTTTTTATTCTTTGACTATTGCCAAGCTGTGATTCTCTGTTTAATACTTTGTTGCTGAACTGTTTCTGTCCTGGGTTTTTCACCTCATTTGTTTTATTTTAGTCTGTTTGTGAATCGACGTAACCATTTTTTTTTACGCGTTTTGCATTATCGTTAAAGTTGTGTGTCTGCCCTGGTGTTAATTAAATATCTTTGTAACCTGCATTTACATCTGCTCAGCATTTTTCTTTATCTTTATCTTTTGTAGTTGGGAAGGTTTTTGTTTACATGCACCAGTAAGAAACATAGAAATATATTTGAAAAAAAATGCATAAAAGAATTAATTGAAAACTTAACAACTAATTCATACTAATAAATTATTTCATAATTTTTAAGAATTTCTGGACTGCCAATAGTTTTAAAACTGAGGAGCATTTACTTCAGGAATAATCCTTTTATTTAAAAGATTTTAATACTAAAACAAATAAAATATGTTACATGCTGTCTGATTTACTTATACATTTCTGTTCTATACATTTTTATCCAATACTTTTGGAGTTCACTGTTTTTGCATTGAGGGTCAGAAATGTCGGTCTTTTAATTAGAAGAAACACTGATCAATACTCTGTAAAGCTACATGTAAACTGCTGATAGAAGGAATTGCTAATCTGAGATCGGTATACATCGAATATACATGAGTTATACACTATCCCAATACAAAAGTATTGGGACACCTTCTTTCGCAAACTATCACAAAGCTGAAGGCACACGATTATACAGGATATCTTTAGTAGCATGAAATTTTTACTTTAACGCCTGTGCACAAAGCCAGCTCCATGAAGATATGCTTTACATGGGTTAAAGTGGATGATCTTCTGCTCTGACCTCAACCCTATTGAACACCTTTGAGATGAATGTGAATGATGAACGCACCCCAGGCCTCCTCACCTCATCTACATCAGTACCTCACTTCACTGACATCCTTGTAGCTAAATAAGCACAAATCTCCACAAGCACACTCCAAAATCTAGTGAAACATCTCCTCAGAAGAGTGGAGGGAATAATAAGTGCAAATTGGAACTAAATGTGGAATGTGATGCTCAAAAAACACATACCATACATATTACAAGGTTTTGCTCAATTTTGGTCACATAGTGTATAATGCCTGTAAAAGTTTGGAAACACCAAGTCTTTTGTGGTCTTTATAACACATTTCTTTTGTTTATATGCAACAAACCCGGTAATTCAATGGTATCCCATTTCTTTAAACTGTCACTACAGGCAAAAACATGTAGTTATATGTATGTCCCACTTCACAAGTTTCAGGCTATATTTGGAGAACACGCTAACTATATATACATGGAGAATAAATGTAGGTTTAATGTTAAAAGGAATATTGAACCAACATGGCTATTATTCTATATTTCAGCGCCATGCAATGCCATCTGGACTGCGGGTCATTAGAACCAACTTAAAACAAAACAACACAATGACCCAATGCATACGTCCAAACTCTGTAAGTGTTATTTAAAAGGCAAACAATCTGCTTGGTTGTTATCTATCATGAAATGACCTGCCCAGTCACTGCACCTAAAACCTATTGAACTGCTCTGGGATGAACTAGATCACAAGGTCAGAAAAATAATTCCAACTAGTGAGTTTTACAAGTTTTACAAGAGGCAAGCTCTTCAGATGAATGTTTGGTGAAATAAACTGTCTACTTCTCAAGAGTGTGTAAAGCTGTAATTCATGAAAAGGGAGGATTTTTCAATGAAAATCAAGTGGAACATCTAGGCATTTATTATTGTTATTATTTGTTTTGTCGAATAAAATCTTCATACTGTAAATGACCTAGTTTTTGGCATATAAACATGCATGGGAACATGCATGTGTCTCTGAAAAATACCAAGATGTTGGCACATTTTTGGCAGACACTGTATGAAAATCGAAAACTGATTCCAGATCAGTGTTCTCAGAATAAATGTACTGTATTTAATACTTACTTGTCATCATAATAATAGCTTCTGGCTACAGCATGTATTGTAGTTGGTAACAGTGGGAAACCTGAAACAAAACAAAAAATCAAGAATGAGTAAATGTTCATGACCAAATACAAAACTAAATGTTTTTTCAAGCTGAGAACTTACCCCATCCAAGAAGATAGTACCAAATCAAATGCTGTTTTTGGGCGAACACAGCCACAACAATGAGTGTGTGAAGGTAAATTCCCTCACACAGCATCCAGAAGTAGTTACACCCAAAGAGATAGAGATGGATAAACTGGGAAACTTTACAACTTGTCTGAAGGGGAGAGAATATATCACACAGGTTATATTTAAAAGAAGAAATACAGATCAAATCAAACTCCGCTCCATAATCCTTTCAAATGATTACAACCCCAATTCTGAAAAAGCCTGGGGGGGGAAACTGCAGTCCAAACAATTTACCAATTGAAAACATTTTGCACATCATGAAATGAAAAATAAGACAAAGAAGACCCAGGACTGTTGAGCAGCTATAACCCTGTATCTGACAAATTGGGACAACATTCATTTCCCAAAACTCTAGCAACTGGTCTCCTTAGTTTCCAAATGTATACAGATGCTTGAAAAGAAGAAGAAGAAGATGCGTCACCGTGGTAATAATGGCCCTGTCCCGCCTTTTTAAAGACATGTTACATTCATCAAATTTAAAATGACCTTATTTTTTCTTCAAATGGTACAACTCTTTTTTATGTGTTCTATTGTGAATAAAATATGGGTAAAACAAGATAAACAAAAAATCGTTCAGGATTTGTTTACACTGATCCAATACAAATCCAATTTCGGGCATCCAATTCAGACCAAAAAAAAAAGGTTTGGATCAAATTTAGATCAGGCTGTACAAACCTGAACAAAACTTGATTAAAATTCAGTTGTGTAAATCCAGCTGTTAGATGGCACATTCTTTCAATCTGACAGTGATTAGAAAAAAATCATACTCATAAAGATTTAATATGTTCACATACCCTACATGGACAAAAGTTTGTAGGCACCTGTTCATACGATATCCATATTTACTCCCTATTTGCTGTTATAATTGCCTTCACTCTTCTGGGAAGATGTTCCACTACATTATATGGATTGTACTTGTGGAAATATGAGCTCATTCAGTCAGTGGTACAATTCATCCCAAAGGTGTTCAATAGGGTTAAAGTCAGAGCTCTATAGCAGGAGATCTTCCACTCCAACCAATGTTAACCATATCTTCACTGAACTGGTTTTGTGAACAGGGATATTGCCATGCTGGAACAGATTCAGGTCTCGTAATTCAAGCAAAGGTAAAAAATTGAATGCCACCGCACCCAAAAACATCCTATACTACAATTGTGTGCCTCTAACTTTGTGAAACAGCTTGGAGAAGAACAACATATGGCTGGAAACGTCAGGTGACAAATTTCTTTTGCCCATATAGCATAGAACAGATAAAATTCAGATGTAAATTCAGATTCGTCCACAGAATCCATTTCATTCAGCGCTCACCGGATTCCTCTGCACTAGTTCCTGGTTGTTGGCCACGCCCGTTAACCAGATAATGGTGATGATAGAGTTCAAGATAAAGGAAATAAAGAGGTTTTTGTGCAGGGTGATTCTCTGGCAGCTCAAACTCCTGTCAGAAAGAAAAAAAACATCCTGAATGCAGCAGGTAAAAAAAACATTAAACAGTAATAAATTGCATTTACACACTTACTTAAAATGGAAAAATATCCCGAGTGAAATGAACAGAGAGACCAGAGACAGCCCGTGTCCTATCAGGGCTAAGTAGAACAGGTTCAGTGCGGTCTGCAAGAGAGTAATGAAAATGGATGAATGTTTAGTCATATTATAAACAGTTTGCTGTGTGGGCCGTCTGGGTTCCTGTAAATCCTCTGTAACATAAACATATTATCAGATAATCATTAAGCATTACAGGATTAGGCTTAATACTTTGTTTAGGTTTGCTAGTCTCAGGTGTGGTGTGTTGTAGAAGTTTGATTTAGTCTGTCTAAACATTTCTTTAGAAAATGAGTGTAATAGGTCCAACCGAGAATTTATTGTGCAACATTTATTTATTTATTTATTTATTTATTTATTTTGGACCACTGCCCATATACAGTGGTGTGAAAAAGTGTTTGCCCCCTTCCCGATTTCTTTTTTTTTTTTGTTGCGTTGGTTACACATTAATGATTCGTTAAAACGCAAACGCAAAAAAATAAGAAATCGGGAAGGGGGCAAAAACTTTTTTTACACAACTGTACATAATAACTGAACAAAATTACAAACACAACACTTTTGTGTCATTTTTAATGAGCTTAACTTAAAGATCTAAGACTTTTTCTATGTACACAAAAGGCCTATTTCTCTCAAATATTGTTATTGTTAAATCTGTGTTAGTGAGCACTTCTCCTTTGCTGAGAGAATCCATTCACCTCACAGGTGTGGCATATCAAGATGCTGATTAGACAGCATGATTATTGCACAGGTGCGCTTTAGGCTGGCCACAATAAAAAAGGAGAAGAGCTCACTAACACAGATTTAACACTAACAATATTTGAGAGAAATAGGCCTTTTGTGTACACAGAAAAAGTCTTAGATCGTTGAGTTCAGCTCATGAAAAATAGGGACAACAACAAAAGTGTTGCATTTATAATTTTGTTCAGTGTATGTTATTTGTTATACATATGGCATTTATCTGCAGCTCAATTGAGGAAAAAGTTGCAATAAATGCTGGCAGTCAGAAGTTCATGACCTACCATTCTGCTTTCTTTACTGTGTGCATTACAGGTGGTGTAATTCGTCCACGTCCTGTTGCTCTCTGGATGCATAAACCAATGGCCGTTATCCATGCACACCTTAGTGGCTGTTTCTGTTCAAAACAATCCAAGGATAAAAATGTCAAAAAGCTCAAAAGTGCTATTCTTCCACACTTCACAGCATTTGCATTGACTATGTGGGTTTCTATTACAATGCAGATTTTAAACTTAAAAGCCTATCAGTATTATGTGAAAGAATGAAAAAACTTTTTATTAAGAACACCTTTGGTCCTGTTTATTCTGGAAATTTCCCAAGCAGCCAATCAGTGCTATTGTAAACCATTCAGTTTAAGGTCTGGTGGGTTCTGATCTGTCTTTCTACTTACCAAGAATGTATTGGTTATTTAAACTCACGTGGACTTCGTGTCAGCTGGAACCAGTTGCCCCCAACAGAATGTTTTTAGTTTTCTGCATCATTATGGGTAAACTCTAATGCTCTAAAGCTCAGTGGTTGATGATGTGCTGGACTTCTGACGGGAAGGTGGTGAGTTCAAATCCAACAAAACCAAACTGCCATTGCTGCTCTTAAACAAGGCCCATAAAACTGCTCAGTTGTATAAATGAGATAATTGTTTATTGGCGGTTTTCTGCCAGAATGCAGTAAAATGATTCCCCTTTCAGCCTTATTAATGCTAAAATTATCTCTAAGAATTAAATGCTAGCCTCCATCACATATCTAAACACTTTTCATTTGCAGCAATAATCTGTGTCAATTATTACTACAACTTTTGTATTACAAATTGGATCTACTGCATTGCCCTGCTTTCATGTTGTTACTCAACCTACTGCACCATACTGTACCTGTTAACAATTATTATTAAAAGAATGCGTGTGAATATCCCATGAGATCAGCAGTTTCTCGGCTGAAATACTCAAGCAAAGAAATATTTTTGCCACCAGTTCCACCAGCACCAGAACCATTTCAAGTTCATTCAGTTTAATTCAATTTTATTTGTAGAGCGCTTTTAACAATGGACAAGAGGTTATACAATTACAATTTATATGTTGGTCCCTACAAGTTTAATGTCTATAAAGTTATCCAAAGTTATTGAGATCATCTGTGTGAACGTTAAGTGAAGCTCATAATCAGTATGTCAGTGATTTCATACATTGCTCTACTGCTATATGACTGGCCAATTGGACGTTTGCATGAATTATCAGGTATACAGGTGTCCAGAAAGTGACCAGAGGTTACACATCGGACACCAAGAAAATAATCCAAAGCACCAATTTTAAGTTACACGGAATGTAGGTTAGATAAAGTAGATAGAAACATTTACCTGCAGGGTCAAAGTCATGGAAGTGGTCTGGACATTGCTGGTGAGCAGTGACTCCGATGTCAGTGTCGTCCCAACACAGCCACCCGTCCCATGTTCGGTTACACATCAGGCCAGCTGATAATGTAAAAACATAAACACAAACAGTATGCAGTCATGTGATCAAATGTTTTTCAGTGGATTGGCTAAACGTGGCTGACTTTTCGTTCTGTTCAAACAATAACACGTCTCAGAAGGTAAGTCTTCTCTGACACCCTACGAGTAAGATATGTGAATTTTAAACATCCCATTCCACATTTAGTGTCCACTTGCTGTTATAATGACCTCCATTGTTCTGGGAAGATGTTCCACTAGAATTTGTATAGATTTGTGCTCAATCAGCCACAAGGGTGTTAGTAAAGTCCGATACTGATGTAGGACGTGGTAGTTTCGTGGTTAAAATGTTGGACTTGTAAACGGAAGGTCATGGGTTCAAAGCTCAGCTCTTCCAAGCTGCCAGTGCTTGGCCCTTGAGCAAGGCCCTTAACCCTAAACTGCTCAGATGTGTAGCTAAGATACTGTAACTGTAAGTCACTCTGGATAAGTGACATAAATGCAAATGCAAAACCTCTGGGGTGCAGTCAGCGCTCCAATTCACCCACAGGTCATAGCTCTGTAGCAGCTCAAAATCTTTCACTTCAACTTCTCCAAGTTTAAGTGAAGGAAAAAATGTGATGCTACCACATCCAAGGACAATTGTGTGCAAAATTTGTGGTATCAGTTTGGAGAAGAACCACATACAGTAGGACTGGAAAACTCCGGTATCCCAATTCTTTTGTCTAAATAGTGTGTATCCTGATAACCCAGGACTTCCTTTATCAGAAGTTTCTCTGGCTAGTGTGAGCAAGGCTTTGGATTAGTCCACTTATTTCTGTCCTATAACAGAAACTGCTAGAACTTTCAAAGTAACACAAAAACAAAGGCATTTAAGGAATGTCACTAATTGTGCTGCAGTCATTGGAACTAATTTTACCGTGATGGTTTTAGCGCGTTAGCAACACAAAAACAAGCGCGTCCACTCGATGCCTTTTAATCAACACTCCATCCGAGAGCTTGATGATGTTTGAAGAGTCTGAGTGAGTTTTACACACTTCACTTCAGCACTGTCATTCAGCTTGATGGTCCATTTCATTTCACCATGCACTTTGTGTTCAGAAGACAGGACTATGCTGATGAATCATTTGCATACTGTACATATATAAAATATTAGAGCTGTCAAAATTAATGCTTTAATAAAATGTAAATAATTTTTTTTTATTCACGATGTCGTTTATATCTTTAAAGAAAAAATTATCACTAAACATTTGTTTTAAGTCTCAAATCGAACCCCAAAATCCACCATGATACTCACATTCGCCAATTAAAACCGTCCGTGTGGAAACATAGCAAAAGTTCCGTCTGGTACCTGATGATTTATGTATAGTTGAACTTTGGATTGCAAATAACTTGCTTTACATAAGCTTTGCAGGACGAGCTAAAATTGTTATAAAAATTGTACTTGCATTACGAGCAAGAACGTCCATTGCGAACATCAAACATCACGCGAACAACAAGGAAACGGCTCGTGCTCAAATAAGACAGGGTTTTTTTTTCTCTCGCTGCATAAAACAATGGAAGCTCATGTACACTTCTTGCAAATTCGTTCTTCTTCATCGTGCATTCCCCATATAGGCAGCATTCGCCCAAACAAACACCACATGTGTTCTACTGGAAGCAGGTTCTCCTTCCAAGCAATAACCCTATTCCACTTCTCTTCCCTTTCGTCTCCCTCACGCCAGCCATGACTCTTTTCAAAGATAAAGTGCAGGATCATTTGTTTAATTTTTACTTTATACTCTGTACTAACTCGTTGTTATTTGTTTCAGATACAGAAGGACAATAGTATGTACACAAAATACCATAAATAAATATTTGTATGTTTTTTTGGGTGTGTGGAATCAATTATCTAATTTTTCTACATGTATTACGAATAAATCACATTGTCAGCACTTTTCCCGAACAAATTAAGTTCACACACACATACACACACACACACACACACACACACACACACACACACACACACACACACACACACATATATATATATAAATATATACACACGTATATATGTATATGTGTGTGTGTCCTTTAGGTGCCTTTTGGCAAACTCTTGTATATTCTCAGCATGTATATCAGTACAGATTTACTGTGTTCTGAAAATAACTCAACATACAGCCATTATTGTCTAAATAACTGGCAACAAATGTGAGTACACCCTAAGTGAACATGTGAAAACTGTATGCAACAAGTGTCAATATTTTGAGCACATTGTTATCCAGCACTTGGTTATTCCTCCTGGCTATGAAAATAACCAGAGCTGCACAGGTTGTTGCTGGGATCCTCTTCCAATCCTCCATAATGACATCACTGAGCTGCTGGATGTTAGACACATGGCACTTCTCCATCTTCTGCTTGATGATGCCCCACAGGTGCACAATAAAGTTCAGGTCTAGAGACATATATGACCACTTCATCACCTTCACCTTCAGCTTCCTCAGTAAGGCAGTTGTGAACTTGGTTGACTGTCTTTTGGGGCAGTTGGTGCATGTTTGTAGGTGTTTTTCATTGCTATCCGCATTCCTATGTGGGGCTTTGCACGGTTACATGACGTACAACTGTTATCACTTAAGGTGTACTAATTTTTTTTGGCAGTTATTTTAGCTGTATCTTAAGTTATTTTCTATACTGCTGGAAAGCTGCACATTGACTAAAATGTATCCAAGTTTCATTTCTATACTATTAACCCTTGAGAAGATACATTAAAATCGTTGCTGAAATGTAAGGGGTGTACTCACTTTTGTGAGATTGCATTTTTGACATATAGATACTTTTAACTTGCAAGTGAAAGTCGCAGAAATCCGTTTATTCCTTTCATTAGTTTTTTTATTCTTTTCATTGCATTCTGAACATCGAATAAATCTGATTCAGACCCGAGGCGATCCGAATTCATCTTCTTCATTATCATTTTGCAGAAGCAGGAATTTATTCAAACATTTTTCTTGGGTGTTAAACCATAGGATTTATGCGTGTTGACTGGAGGCGTCGACTGTTGCCATGGTAACAAACTGCTTATAATTGTTGGCAGAAATTATAGAAAGGTTGGGGGTTCAAGCCACAGAACTGCACTGATGGGCCCTTTTGTAAGGCCCTTAACCCTCTTTGCAGGGATGATGTATCATTGCTGACCCCATCTTCCTAATATCCTGCGATATATGAAGAAAGAATTTGGAGACAGAATGAGAATAACTTTTTGGAACTGTGTTATTAGCGAGCCTTCAAGAAGCTGTAGTTTAGGATACGGGTAGGCACGTGTGCCAAGTTAAAAACCCATATCAGTCGACCTCTACTGTAATATACGTGTGAGAAGAATAAATCTCCTTTAACTTTACATGATATTACCTGCAACTTGCTCTACTGTCAAAGTGTCTTATAAAAATGTAAATAAACCAATCAGAATTGAGAATTTTAACAGCATTGTGGTTTAAGCTAAGTGATGTTGGAAAGCTTCTTGCAAGGTTCCTGCTGCTCAGAGAGAAAGAATAAGGTGTGACTCTAACGACTTCATTGACTGCGATCAGGATCTGATTCAGCATTGTTTATTTATTTATTTTTATTAGGTGTACCTCTGACATCGGTGTCCTTTATGATCTTCTGATAGCACTCGAACTGCGCTGTCACGATCTTCTGTCTGGTGGACCCAAGGTCAGTGTATCCATTATTAGGGATCTGCTGCTGGCTGTCGTTTACCTCCGGACTGGCTCTTACAGCGACCTGCAGGTATACAACACACGCAACTTAAATTGTGTTTAAACAATCAGCACATGAAAGATAATGTTGTCAGGATTCATTTATTTCTAATAAGCTCTAGTGAATACAGAGCCAATCCTGGGGTATATGTGAGGCTTGCAGTCACTTAGAGGGGCATTTTGACAGTTCACCTAGCATGTTTTTGGGAGGTAGGTAGTTTCCCAGAGAAACAAATGTGAATAACAGGAAAAGACATTAAAGGCTACACAGTGTTCAAGCTGAGCTTGGGAGTCCCAAATCAAGTTTACTCAAGTTTACTTATTTGTTGTTTAATTGTATACTGTATATGGCAATTTAAGGGGTTTGTGTGATTTAATTCAAGATTTTTTCTATCGCGATTTTCACAATTGTCTCAAAGCACCTTTACAGAATGTAAAAATAGAACAAAATTTACTTGTATTCTAGTTTATGTGTATTTATCCCCGATGGCAATGGAAGACTCCCTCAGAAAAAAACCCAGATTTAATAGGGAAACCCATCTTTATTTGGGTGACACCGAGTCAAGTCAAGATTTCAAGAAGTCAAGAAGGTTGTATTGTTATTTAAACCATATATAGCTGAAGCAGTACTCAGAAAAAAAAAAACATTTCTCCAGGACCCTGGTGCTACATCACACAAAATAGAGCTACATCACACAACTAAAAGTAACTTGTCCTCAACACATAAAGTGCATCATGTGCAACCTAGTGCAAGACAAAACAGGACAGTGCAGGACAAATACACAAAATACACAAAATAGCACAGACCAGTTTACATTCTGTATAATATGTTGTACAGTACATTGTGCAAAATAAGGGTACTTGTATACATGTACACATGTGTGAAAAGCAGCAACAGCAGCAACTGATTAATTGTGCAAAACAGCATGTCAACAGTTATAATAAGGGTGGTGCTATAGACATGGATGTATATTTATCAGTGTGATTATAAATGATTCAAACCTTACAAACACTCGAGAGGGAGAATATCTCATGAGCACCGGCGGGTGTGATTGTAAGTAATGTCCTTTCTATAGTCTTGTACAGTCAGTTGGATCTCCTGCGAAACTTTGAGATCATTATAGATTCAACACCAACTCCTGCAATATAGCCTGAATGTTCAATGATGGAGAAACGACATAATTGTGGTTGTGCAAAAGCATATCAGTTTAAAAAGTGAGGGATTTGTTAGTGGCTAACATCAATTTTCTTGTGCATACCAGCAGCTTTTAGAGACAAATTTAGTACCTTTTAGGTGTACTTTCTTTTGGCTTCTCCCATTAGGGGTCGCCACAGCGGATCATCCGCATGTTTGATTTGGCACGTTTTTACGCTGGATGCCCTTCCTAACGCAACCCTCCCCATTTATCCGTGCTTGGGACCGGCACTAAGAGTGGCTGGGGTTGGTTCCCTGACCGGGGATACAGCAGTGAGAGCGCCGTACTAACGACTGATAAATGAGACACCTGGATCATTATAGAAATTTCACTCTACAAAGAAATAATAGCTAAGTAGTTAAGGCTATGGTTAACTGATCCAAAGATCAGGGATTTAAGTCCAAATATCACCAAGCTTTTATGCTTGGGCCCTTGAGAAAGGCCCTTAAACCTTACTGTTCCAGTCCTTTGATCCCAGGTTCCTAGCATCACTGGGATATACAAAGAAAGAATTTCACTGTGCTGTAATGTACATGTGAAAAGTAAAAAGCCTCCCCTAAAAAGGAAATACTTCTAATATAGCTTTAGAATATGTTCTGTTGTTATTACAGGGCTTTGGATTACAATGTTGAAATATGGTTGAAATCAAGGTTTTCACATTCCAGCTAGCTGAAGTCTAAAATACTAAGAAATGTCTTACTTTAAATGTACTTTACCAAGATTCAGAGAGACACAGTAAAGTGGATTTATGAAAAACAGCCATGATTATACAGTGAAATAAAGTACTGTTTGGGTTTTATAAGCTTCTATCTGGTTGTTTTTAAGAAAACAATCCATCAGTCTCAATAAATGATGAAAAATGTAATTACTTGTGCATAAGTGCATTTCTGCAGGTTTCTGGCCAGTCTCTGGGTATTGTGGAATCTGGTTGCTTGGGAAAAGTGCTTACTTTATAATCACATAAACTTGAAGTTGAATCCAAACTTATCTGAGGTTTTTACTTTATTGTCTAATAAATTAGACAGTGATTATAATTTTTTCAAATATTACTTCTAAACGATTTATAAAAAAAGCTCAGCTTGTGAAAATAATTTAGCAATCCATGATAAATTACGACGTTCGAATGTCTGATAAAACTAATACCGACGACATACTAAGTGTTAATTGCTCTATAAAAACAAAATATAAGTACATGTATAAATTATGGCGTTAACTAAGTGCAAAAAAAAAAACTTTTAGCTGCAAGTCCATTCAAAAATGAGTTACTATGGCAACATTCAAGGCTCAGTCTATGTAAAGCTTGAGAGACCTGAGAGCACAGGGTTCTCTTCAGGCCAATGACCATTCAAATTTGAATAAAAAACATTTGCATTATTTCTCAGAAATTTCCAAGCAACATATCATGCAAAAAAAAAAAGAAAAGAAATAAAAAGTATTAGCAAGTTCCTGTGGTTAGGGCAATGAATCAGTCAAAGCACTACAGCTTTTTATGGTTAACATAGAGCTGGATAATTACCTGACAATTAAAATGTTATATTGGATACAAATGAAAGAAGATAAGACAAAGCTATGAGGAATGCACACAAAAAACAGGGAACGTTTATAATGCCGAGGAGCGTCTCACCTCAGCTATGATCCCGAGTAGGAACAATGGAACCATCCACCGCCAGGCTATCATCTTCTCCGATATCTCCTATGTGCTGTCAATCTGTAAGGAAGAGGCATCCAATTAACTGTTTGTGCAAACAAAAGAAAAACATGCTTAGCAACGCTTACCTGAGAGGAAAGTTCGATTTCTGTGGTAATGCCAACCCCTTTTTGAATAATCAGTCTTTAAATAAAACCAGGATGTGGAGGTTTAGCAACTAAGGCCTTGAATATGATCATTAAAATTTGATGTAAATTTGATAAACCTCACTATTATCAGGCTTTCGTCCCTTGAGGTAAAATGATACGTTATTAGACGGTAGTACTAGGGTTTGAGACATTTCTGATGCTTCTGTAAGCAAGACCATCAGCCATAAAGCCACCACTGTCCTATAGATTTAAAGGTAGATTCATGTTTTAGATTCTGTGTTACAGACAGTCATGAATAAAAACTAAAACTGCATTTCTACATAATATAACCCAAGGGTTACATGGATAAAATGACTCGAAGAGAGCTGGCCCCTGAGAAACAACTTGAGCTAGAATCACACTGACAGACACTGCCTGTTAATAAAGAGCAAGAGCAAAGACCGGAACTGAGTGTGTCTTAAATATGTAATATCATATGAGTTTACTAGTTGCCTTAATGCTACCCCAACATGCTGTTGTGATCATCTGATGCATTTCAGGAAGTGTATGCTAACGTTCTCACTGAAGTCAAGTGGCTTTAGTCATTTTAGCCATATACAGTACAGCTGTTACAGTACACAGTAGAATAAAAAAATATTTCCTCCAGTATTAAGGATCTTATAAAGAACACAACATAGTACAATAATTGGCACAAGAACAACAGATACAGTGCTGAATTGTTTAACACTGACCAGTACATAGACCTTGTATGAAGTTAAGTGCGTAGATCTTTTTAAAAAACAATACATTCGCTAATACTTTAATACTGCACATAACTATATAGACAAACGTTTGTGGAAACCTGACCACTAGATACATGCTTTTTGTACATCTAATTCCACATTTAGTCTCTATTTGCTGTTATAATAACCTCCACTTTTCTGGGAAGATTCTGGATTCTGTGGAGATTTTTGCTGATTTATCCACATGGGTGTTAGTAAAGTCAGGTACTGATATAGGTGAGGTACGAAAGTCTGGGGTGCATTCGGTGTTCCAATTCATCCCAAAGTTGTTTAATGGTTTTGGAGATCTTTCACTCCAACCCATGTAAAGCATATCTAGATGGAGCTGGCTTTCTGCACAGGGGCATTGTCATGCTGGAACAGGTTTGGGTTTCCTAGTTTAATTGAAGGGAAATAATTTATGCTACCTCATCTGAAGACATTCTATACAATTGTGTGCCTCCGACTGTGTGGTAACAGTTTGGAAAAGTAGAACTTAGCAGAAGAAACTGTTACACACCCTTATCCTTTAATAGTCTAAAGAACCAATACAAATCACAAGTTAGGAAACAAAAGCTCAGATTTTTGGATTTAAAGCATATATAAGACACAGACCTACTGAGAAACGACAATCAACAGCAGCAACAGCCGCAGTCATAAATTAAGTAATAATTCAAGTAATAATAGTAATAATACAAAACAGGTGAACACATTAGGGTTACAAACCAGTGATAGGCCAAGGAAGTACAGTAAAAGAAGGTCTAAAACAAACATAAGTATGTGGTGTAATGAAGGATGAATAGATCCTCTGCATGTGCAAATACACCATGAACTTGATTTTAATTAAAATTTCAATTCACTTAATTCACATACACATACTTAAGGACCATATAGCATTGTAGGTTATGTACTGCTTCAGAGAGTATACAAAAATAACCTGACACTTGGATATTTAAGTTAAGTTGATTAGGTCATCATTAGATCATTAAAAACTGCAGGACCAGTTTGGTTATGTAGAAATTTAGCTAGCATATTATGTCAGGGAACCAACCCCAGCCATTAGGGTTGCACAATATATTTTGCATAATTTGTTCCTGTTCTTCAAAATCACACTCTTGGTGAGCTTACCGATGTTACAGGTTCCCCACAGAAGCAAGAGACCACAGAGATGTTCGTCATCCTTAAATTAAGGGATGATATAGTGACTTTAGATGCTAGCCTGCACTGCAATGCTACGACTTTAAGGTTTTGAAGCAGTTAAACCAGTGGCAGAAAAGGAAGTGGTTTCCTTTGCACTGTTTTTGCAAGCAAATGGTTTTCGTGGCACTGTTTTTAAAAGGAAGTGGTTTTCTTTGCACTGGTTTTCTTCTAGGTTCGCACAATTTTTTTAATTGTATGGTATTCAAATAATCTCTTCTTCATCTGCTTCTTTTTCTTCTCATGATTGTCATTATTTTCTTTTTGCTTGTCTATAAATGGCAGCCACACTGATTAGAGACAGCCTAATACATATTTTGAGCAAATTTGGGCTGGGTGATACCAATGATCTACTACCACCATTGGAAGGTAGAAAATACATTCATAAAATGTCATATGGCCCAAAGTCTGACTAATAATACTTTGCAGATGGAGCAGGACTCTTCTGTTATCTCTTATATTATCCCTGAATATTTTATTAAAGACTCTGGCATGGATGAATTGTTGGTAAATCTAAAATGAACTCAGTGTTTGTATTGTTTTAATAATTTATAATCACACTTTTGGTGTCACCCAAATGAGAATGGGTTCCCTTGTTGAGTCTGGAGTTTTCCCTTGCAATAGTCACCCCAGGATTGCTCATCTAGGATAAATACCCATAGTTCACTTATATTTAAATTTTAGTTCTATTATTCCTACATTCTCTAAAGCTGCTTTAAGACAATGTACATTAATTAAAAGCTCTATAGAAATAACTTGAATTGAAAAAAAAGATATATTTTTGGCAGTAGGGGTGTGATCAAGAACCAGCTACGGGCAGAGAGAAGGTGATTCTCACCTGTGGCTCTGCGTCCACACTATTGTTTTTAATCATTTCCCAAAAGTTGCTCATCCACACCGAAACGAGTGAAATTGTGTATACCCCTGTACTGCGCATGGGTAAAACCTTCGACCTGCGACTTTCCGGCTTTTTAAAACC
Organism: Silurus aristotelis; assembly: GCF_946808225.1. Classification (NCBI taxonomy): domain Eukaryota; kingdom Metazoa; phylum Chordata; class Actinopteri; order Siluriformes; family Siluridae; genus Silurus; species Silurus aristotelis. Next base: position 5,871,558 of record NC_139576.1, read on the forward strand.
TTGTGGCAATGTCGAGGAAAGGCACTGAGTAATACAGAAGTATAAAGTTGCAAAAGCAATTGAGAATATAGACTGGAACACATGGCAAATACGCTGAAATACTTGCCCACTTATCCTGTTGATGCCGCTCCATCTCTTTTAAAGAAATGCAATTTGGAGTATGTACAACTGACATTAATCTTTAACAAGGCTGTGAAAACGGAGAGCAGCCAAAACAATGTCATCCATCTTCTTGGCTGAATTGTCACATGACTGTATCACGTGAATCGTCCACGCTACGACTCTAAAACGGCGTTTTCAAATTTTTATTAATTTATATTTTTCAAAAAGCTACATTTTCGTGGACTAAGTGTGGACGGAATGCAAAAAGGTCTTAGTGTGGACGGAAGGCCAAAAGAGAAAAATATGTGTGGATATGGACTAAGTAGGCTGGGTATAAAAATCCACAATAATTTGCTAAATAAACGGAGAAGAAGAAGATTAAAACACCAGTAGTGGTCGCCCGGTATGGTTTTTCTCTCTCTGATGCCGATATTTAGAAATCAGGGCAGCCGATGGCCAATTTGATGCAGATTTTTTGGCCGATTTTTTTTTTATCCCCTTCATCTCATAAAATCTAACAATGAATGAATAAGATGTGAATAGAATATTTCTTAAATGTAACATTTATTAAACAACACAAGCCCCTCCCATCAACGTACTTGTTAGCAGTTTTAGTTTTGTTTTAGTTTTGGTACCCGTATGCCTACCTGTATCCTAAACTACAGCTGGTTAAAGGCTCGCTAACAATATTGTTTCAAAAAGTTACTCGTATTCTCCCTCCAAAAGTAGCATCATATTTAACCAATGGAATATATATAAAGCTAGTTTAAGAACGAAGGCTAACAACTTAAAGTCTCGGTTTTTGAGCGTCGGTCGGCTTTAGTTTTGTTGGTGTGTTCTGCATCGTTAACACTAGTTGGAAGGTGTCAACTGTTTATCGGCCCATTCTGCATGTCGACTTGTTGGGGGCAAGAAAGAGAACTCCAAACTGGGAAAAGCAAACAATGAGTGAGTAAAGAGGAAACACACAGACACTTCGCATTCCTGTCTTCGCAACGTAGCAGACATGACTGAGAAAAAGCTACATGAATCCGTTACTAATGATCATGGCCAGTGTAAACGCTGTTTAATTTATATATTTACAGTTCTAGTTCTCTTTGTTTCCCTGTTTGAATGCTGAATACAGACTACTGCCACCTGCTGGTATGGAAGAGTTATGTTCTCTTACGCAAGCACAGTTTGGTGTGTCAGATGCAGATGCTGCCTAATAATCGGCCTAATTTGCAGCACAATCTGCCAATGCTGAATAATAAAATAATGCCAGAGACCTCTAAACACAAATATGCAGCACTACGCAAAAGTCAGCTTTGATCCAGTGCCTTGTTTTGAAGATAAAGAGGGACAGTCTGTTTGTGTAAACTTAGTTCAGCTTATACCTAGTCACACATTCCTCCGAGGCTCTTCGAAGCCAACACGTTCATTAATAATTCACAGAGTTTGAACAGTTCTCATTAAGGAGTAAGGCATATTCTGTGCTTGTGTCAAGTTTGTGTCGTTTTAGTTTTTGTTAACTTGTGCTTGTTGTTGGTCATGGTAGATAAGTTGTTAATGTTCTGTAAGGGTCACTGTAAAGGTGAACTCCTATTAGCTGCCAAAAAAACACTTAATCGAGACCTTTAACCTGCTCAACTGTATGCTTGTTTTTTATTCTATCTAAGCTATAAATTGTTTAAAAGCCTTTTGCCAAAAGAATAATCATAACAGACTGTAAATATATCAGCTTCATAACGATTAAAGAAAACAAAACAAATTGCTTATAAATACAGCCTTTGACGACGAAAGTCCTGTTTGAAAAATGATCAAGTTCACTGTTTTTCTTAACAACAGCCAGTCCTTAGTTAAACCAATGACCCCCTTTCGGCTAAATTTAACACACCCATGCTGGTTCAAGACAGCAATAATTCAAGAAGTTAAAAACAAATGACAAAGAATCTATCTCTTTTCCCTGCTCCTTAAGGGTAATTGCCATCCATCACAACTCTCCCCCCTCTGAATAAAAAAAATACAATATTCCTCCCATCCATCACGGCCCACTGAAAACTCAACATGCTGTTTATAAAGGAAAGGACACGATTTCCCTATCTCAGCTATATGCAGTATAAAATATGGATGAACACACGCAGGCTTGGGTCAGTCTGCATCTCTCTTACGGTCCAAAAAAGAAAAATATTTCTCTTACGGTCCAAAAGTTTTCTCAAAGTCATTTGAATGTATAAAGTTCAAAAGTCGATGTAGCTGTTCAATTACTGAGTGGTCCATCCTATTCCTTTAATTTCTAAAAAAAATTATAATGTACCTCCTAAAATTATTAATGTATAATATAGAATGTTTATACTGATATAGATGTTTACCCCTAAAAATTAGTTTGTCTATAGATAAATCTGCACCTTGATAGTCCCAGTCTGCTAGTCCCAGTATTTTCCAATCTCAAGATTAGCATGCTTTTATCACACCCTGGAAGTTTCTCCCAGGGTATTTCAGTTTTCTCCCTTCTGTCCAAAGACATTGTCAATCGACAATTGTCCACAGTGTGTGCGATTTTGCCCTGTAATGAGTTGGCACCATTGCCTTATACCCCAAATTCCCTGGGGATAAAATCCAGGCTCCCTATGAAGAGTAAGGGGTCTAGACAATAGATGGGTGGAGATAGAGAAATATCAGCCAGAATCAAACTATCATAGCTAACAGCTGATGCATCTCAAAGCTGATGCACTGGCTAATCATCTGCTAACACTCAGGTTGCTGAGCAACCAAAGCATGGCACTGGAATTTGTTTTTCAGTCTAAGGTGAACCTCTGCCCAAGCATTATATCTCATGTGGAAGTATTACCATGGCAATCCACACAAATCTATCCACACAAATCTCTAGACCATGCTGACAAAACCCATCCCGATGCATTGAAAAGTACTGAAAGTGGTGGCTACGTGGTGTCATGGAAAGCCACTTTTTAAAATGAAATTAGGCCAGTCCTGGAAACATTTATTAAGCTATAAAAATTGCAATTTTGGCTAGCTCTGTATCTCATGTAAAATCTCAAAGAACTACCAACCTGGAATTCCATCACCAATGACTTTGTTACCGTAATTTCCGGACTATAAAGCGCACCCATATATAAGCTGCACCCACTGAATTTGACAAAGATTTTTATTTTGAACATAAATAAGCCGTCTACACTAAAACTAATGAACTTTACACAGACAGTGTCTGTTACACGGTGTAACGGGTGAAATATGTTGTGGCTCCTTTAAGAGCAGAGCGGTATTTTGGGAATAGCTTGCCGGCGCATTTTTTCGGTATTACTGCATGCATGCAAGACCGAGGAATATGTCCTTATTATTTTCTGATGCTCATTTCTAAGTTTCTTTGACTAACCCGTAACGCTGTTGCTAAGAAAAATATGTCTGTGCTTATATGATTTCTGTTGCAACTGGAGTTAGTGAGCTCTCCCATGACTCAGACTCAACACGTTACAACGGTTTGTACCTAAACAGTAGCCGATCAAGAAAGTCATTGTTCACTGTCTTCCTCCTTCCTTTCACAACTATTTCTCTCTGAAGTTTATCTTTTGGCATCGTCGTGCATTTAAAAAATAACATTGGTCTAATGTTATGGGGTTCAGTTTTTTGGCTTGAAGTTTGTGAAACCGGGAAAAACCCAGGAAAAATTCATAAATAAGCCACGGGGTTTAAAACGTGGGAAAAAAAGTAGCGGTTTATAGTCCGAAAAATACGGTAGTCACAATCATGTATATTTATTTTATTACTGAACAAAAGTAAGGAAAGTTGATTGGATAGACAAATTAACTAATCACCATATACCATTCATTTTTCTTCAACCATACCTTTTCCTGTCTGTCTTCACCCTTCTGAGTCTTCCTCACACAGTTATAAATGTCTGATCTTCATCTGGTGTTTATAAGTAGGAGGAGATAGCATAAAAATGACAACCAAAGTAATCTATAATTGCTATACAGTCAACCCCCCGATAATTAGTGGTTCGGAAAATTTGTGGGTTCTCATTTGAAACCTAACTAACAGCAAATTGCGGATTATTTTAAAATTGGTGGGAATCCGCAGCAGGACCGAATGTTTAGGAACTTTAGGAATAACGTTTTAAATGATGTTTTCCCTAACAAATTTCATAGATTCTTTTAAAACACATTATTGTATTAAAGTGACATAATGACTAGATGAATTCACTAAAGTGCCATAGGGGCTGCGGGGGTGCGGATTAGAACGTAACTACCTCGGGTTCCGGGGGACCACTGTGTATGATTTTCCCATAGGTTAAACACAAATTAAGAACAATTATCTCTTAATAAGTAAACACATTACAGCCAATCCTAACATTAACAACATTAATCCCTATATCAGCAAAAACTCTCTAATGTAATTATACATAACAGTCATAATACAATTTTCCCAATTTCTTCCCCTCACAGTAGTTAGACCAACCATTCAGACTTTTAAGACTTCAGACCTCAGCAGGACCAAGCTACCATTTTTGGGTCATTGATAAAAGCTCTTAAGCTTAATTTCTCCTTGTTGTTGTATCCTTTGCTCATATAGATTTTTTCTCAGGACCGGCATTGGAATTTGATTAGCTCTACTTTCCCCTGAGCAATATGCAAACAAGTAAGCTAGTGAGGTTTTTGATGGCTTTTATTTGTTTTTGATGATGAACATGAAGTTGTTGTCCAGTGTCACACTGATCTGAGCACAATGCAGCATGGTTAAGTAATAATACATGCATTACAGTATGTAGCCTACTGGGTGAATGAAATATTAGAATGAAATGAAATGAGTATTGGGGTGTAACAGTACACAAAATTCACAATTTGGTTTCGTACCTCGGATTTTAAGTCACAGTTTGGTTACGTTTTGATACGTTTAGGGGAAAGAAATGCAAAACATAACTTCTTGCCATTTTATTAAACACACATTATTATTATTAACATTTGTATTCAACATTTGAAAAGTTTACACTTTTAAAACTATTTTAAATAAAATGCCTGCTTGGTTGAATAATATATAACATTAAATTTAATAACATTTTATAAAAATAGAATAAATCAAATTAATGCAATAAACGTTTTATTATATTGATTCAATTAAGTAAAATGGCACAAATGAAATTGATTAAATAAAATTAAACAAATGGGAAAAATTTAATTAAATAGTTTACATTTGTTAGACCAAAAGTGGGTTATACAAATGTGTGTGTGTGTGTGTGTGTGTGTGTTTTACATGTAATATTTAATTTTCTAAAGTCATGATGTATTTAACTGTTCTACTTATTTCAGCATACAAATGTCTTCCTTCCATCCTTAATTCTTTTACTCCCTCGATATGCAGAATTGTCAGGATTTCCTCTTTTTTAAGCAAAATTCTTGAAGCTGGAAATTAAATGCTAGAGTCCATAGCGCTAGCATTAGCCGCTAACCAGAAAGTTTTAAACTTACACTAAAAGTTGTACAGTATCCTGCATAAAACTATGTATTTGACAAATAAAAAATCTTGAATCAATAGCGCTAGCCTTAGCCACTAGCCACTTTCTGGTCAGCTAGCGCTAACGATTGTTTAGCGCAAAACAAATCTAATTTCAGGGACGGAGTGAGTAGTCACAGTGACACTGCGCTAACTCTATTTTTTTTTTTTTATACCCCTGGCATTGTTGTATATGTTTTAAATGTAAAAATAATTGTCAAATATATGCGCTAAACAAACTTGTGGTCTACCACTTTATACGTTCATGAGGAAACTCGGATTTTAACTATGCGCCACATGTAAAAAGATGCATTCCGAAAGACCTGTGCCGAAATATTTTCATATACGGTTACTCTATATATATATATATATATATATATATATATATATATATATATATATATATATATATATATATATATATATAAATGACAGTAGTTGTGATAATCGTATACTTGTTCAATTAAAGTTGTAAAAGTAGTAGGCAGAGTATTTTTCTAGTAGAATTGAAATCAAATCTTTAAACGTACCACATTTCTTCGAACCTTCACAATCCTAAAACATCAATTATAGAAGCTCTGTCAACTCCAGAATATTATATACATATATAGCTAAGCACATGGAAAGTAGCTATGTGAAGAGTTTTCCCATGCTGACACACACACACACACACACACACACACACACACACACACACACACACACGCACGCACACACACACACACACACACAAACACACGCACACACACAAACACACACACAGACTTTGCGACACAGCCTGTAAATTGGCAACTTTTGCTGGAAATAAATGACATCAGGGAGCTTCGTTGTTAAGCATCACTTCCAAAACAGACACTTCAATGTGTAATATTACTGCCATTTTTGCTCCAACTGGTGTCATCCTTAGCAAAGAATGCCATATATATTTTTAGCTAAGTCAATCTTTATGAAGACATGCTGTGTTAAGGTTGGACTGGAAGAACTCAAGTGTGTTAAACAGACTTGGGAAAGTAAGATTCGCATCAGTGCAGTGGAAAAAGGTTAACGATGTGACGCATCGATTTAAAAAAGTGTGCATAAGGAAACAAGTTAGCATTTCTACATCGATGCACTGTTTTTAATGCATTTCCAAAGGTAAATAACTATTTTTTATATTTTTTTTTTTTATTATATGTATATATAATTATTAGTTGATGTGCTATATGTTTATTATTTTAAAAGTGACAAATAATTTGTGACCACCACTTTATTTGTAAGCAGGGCCCTTAAAAAAGGCCCTTAACCCTCGTAGCTTCCTACATCGCTGGGATACGTGAAGACATAACAATTTCCCTGTATGATCAAAGTATTATATAATGCATATATTATTAAGCATTACAGTATTTAAAAAAAAAAGTCTTATAAATAAATAAATACAAAAAAATACAAATTAAAATGAAATGGTATAAAAATTTATAAAAGGATCCTATGACATGCACAATATCTCTGAAAAAAAGCTGATTTTTATATCATTTATCCCAATATTAATATTATTTTATTGCATTGAAAATGCAACTGACTAAAACCTGCCCATCTTTCAAGATACAAAGAATCCATGCTTCCTGATTCTTCTCTTTCTTTGTCCTTGGTGGTGGAACAAACCTCTACATCATGTCTGGGTCCCTAGCAAACCTACTTCTTTCAGCAGTACTTAATTAGCAATTCTCCTACTTAAAGGTTCTCATATGTTAATTAAATTACCATATTCTATCCCATTAGAGTTTTTAGACTGATGCAATTTTTAGTCTGTATGCTAATCAGTTATAAGGTCCTGCATACACTCCAGTTTATTGTATACATTCTTTTTTCATATAATATTTAAAGGATGTTTACACCCCATCCTTCCTGCTTCCTTAAATATTTAGGCTGATGGTATATTTTGTCTGTATCCTAATCAGTTAAAAGGTCCTGCATACACTCCATTCTTTGCCATATATTATCTAGAGGATGTTTACACTCCATCCTTTCTGCTCCCCTGTTTTTTTAAGTCGCAATTCTCCCGGGTCAGCGATATGACCACCAGGCTGTTCTGATAACCCCCGCGTTATTTGCTCTGAAACTGCTGCCACTGTTGAGTAGAGATAACAGCTACGAAGAACACACACAGCTTGCTGTGGGTATATTTATTTTGGTTATCCTGATGGTAAGGACCGAATGATGTTTCGCCGCACTTCAAACTGAATTTCGAAGAGAAATGCAAGATGGCATAGTGTTTGCTGTTTTCTAAACACTTGAATGTGTCCTACTGGCACTTGTGGGGAATGCAGGCTACTTGAAATATATATATATATATATATATATATATATATATATATATATATATATATATATATATATATATATATATATATAGTATTAATAATCTGCCACTTTTGGGCCCGTAAGCAAGGCCCTAAACCCTCTTTGATCCAGGGGTGGTGTATCACCCTGCACTCTGACCCCAGCTTCTTAACATCTCTGGGATATGCAAAAAAAAAAAAAACATTTTGCTGTAATGTAATTATGGCAAGTAAATCGCCACTTTAATAATGAACAAATATGCATCTTGAGCTATTTCACAACTGAGCTATTGATAGGGGTGTGTTTTAATATATCATTTCTATGGGAAAAAAGTGTCCAGTGTTAGTGGTTTTCTACATAAATGAGTTTTACAATTCCTCTGGAAAAAAAGGGGAAAGTGGTACTTCTGAAGCTGGTATAGGAACAGGAAATAGTAACAGGTACATATCTGGCCCATAGATCTTTCACAGCATTTAATTTAACAATAAATGGTTCAAAAGCACCGCATGCTGCTTAGTAATAATGTAAACAATACGAATTGACAAAAATATAAGTGCTATTGTATAAGAAAAATAACATACTTCAGGATGTGCTGGTCAAGGAAAGTAATTGACTCTCGCATTTGAGCTGGGCTACTTCACGCCACCCTGATCGTGATTGTTCTCCAGCACATGACCCTGGGTATTTTATTTCATCCATATCCATCCATCCATCCATCCATCCATCCATCCATCCATCCATCCATCCATCAATCCATCCATCCATCCATCCATCCATCCATCCATCCATCCATCCATCCATCCATCTATCCAGCCATCCATTTGTATCTACCTATCTAGCTAATACTACTGTATATAGACAAAGATTAGTGGACATCTTACCACAAAACTGGTACAGTACGTACTTTCTGAACATCCTATTCCACAATTAGTCCCCATTTACTCTTATAGTAACCTCCACTCTTCTTGGAAGATGTTCCACTAAATTTTGGAGTGTGAATGTTGAGATTTGTGCTTATTCAGCCACAAGGGTGTTAGTAAAGTCAGGTCATGTTGTAGGTGAGGGGGAGGAGACCTGGAGTGCATTTAGCGTTTACATTCATTTATGTTCATTGGTCAGAGATTCTATAGCAGATCTTCCACTCCAACCCATGCAAACCATATCTTCATGGAGCTCACTTTAAAAATGGGCATTTTCATGCTGGGACAGGTTTGAGTTTCCCAATTTAAGTGGAGGGAAAATGTAATGCTACCACAACCTAGCTATAAAAAAAACATTAAACATTTAAGGAACCAACAAGAAACCTTTATTCCGTGTGGGACCCAAAACAGGATTTCTATACACTTGGCTCTTTTGTACCTTGTTACAAACTGCAATTTTACACACAAACAAAGCTAAATTCACTCAAGCATGAAGCAAGGATGCCACAAACCGCCTTTAGGGCTTCCTGCCTGGTCGATAATCATACTGATTTAAAAAACCTCCAAGATGAAATGTGAGAAACTTTCCTGAGATACAGGTTCAGTGTGAGATCTATCATGTACAGTATGTCACGTATAAATGAAGAATGTAAACCAATCAATGTTTTACCATTTTAAACTCCAAGCATGTTAAAGTATATTATTTAGTAGCCACAGTGACAGGAAAAGGAAGTGTTTCTGAGAAGGATTTATCTTGAAGCACTGGAGTATATGACCTTTGTGTTACTTCACCACAGTACTGAGGAATTCCCACCTCCTATTGGTCGGGTATATATAGCAGTATATAATATATAACTATAAACTGCTTCAGGGCAAATCACAGGTGAATAATAATGTGTTTGTTTAAACATGACATTTATTTAGTAATTACTGATCTTTAAGAGGTTAAAAAACTGTTGTTTATTTAGTTTTTATTGTTTGTAAGGTGAATCCTCTAATGTAATGTAAGGTGCCCATAAATACAATGTATTATTATTATTATTATTATTGTTATTATTTATGAAGGAGTCTCCACTTTGATTGCTTTAGTTTTTTTTGCTTTAGCATATTGCTGCTAGAATGTAAGTTATAAGATAATCTTTTTTAAGCATTTAATAAACATTTAATCAAATATCTTCTTCTTCTTCTTTCGGCTTCTCCGAATGCCACTGTCTCTAATAAACCATACAACATTGCAGGTCTCACCACAGTCCTGTAAACGTTCCCTTTTACTATTACAGATACTCTTCTATTACAAATCACTCCTACTATCACTCTTCTCCACCCACTTCACTCCAAACATATAATCAAATATAAAAACTTTCTTTCAGCTTCTCCCATTAGGGGTCGCCACAGCGGACCATCCGCATGTTTGATTTGGCACATGTTTTTATGCTGGATGTCCTTCCTAACGCAACCCTCCCCATTTATCCGGGCTTGGGACCGGCACTAAGGCTTGTGCAACCCTAATGGCTGGGGTTGGTTCCCTGACCGGGGATCGAAACCGGGCCGCGGCGGTGAGAGCGCCGCATCCTAACCACTAGACCACCAGGGAACCATAAACATATAATCAAATATACTTTCTTTCAGCTTCTCCCATTAGGGGTCGCCACAGCAGATCATCTGCATGTTTGATTTGGCACACGTTTTTACGCTGGATGCCCTTCCTAACGCAACCATCCCCATTTATCCGGGCTTGGGACCGGCACTAAGAGTGGCTGGGGTTGGTTCCCTGACCGGGGATCGAACCCGGGCCACAGCGGTGAGAGCGCCGCATCCTAACCACTAGACCACCAGGGGACCTAAACATATAATCAAATATAAATATCTAAAAATAACCAAATGGCTATTTTCGTTGCTAAAAAGTGTAATGTATTACTATGATCAAATGTGTCAAGATTAAGCTAATGCAAATAAAAAAAAATTTATAATTATAAGTTAGCATTTTAAATAAATTGTATCATTGGTGAAACAAAAATAAATGTAATTGAGGGAAAATGAAATAAACCAAAAAAGTCAATGCAATCGAGTAGACACCCAAAACTAAACGAAATAAAATTGAATGTAACGTAACAAAAAATTTAAGAATAAAATAAAATAGACAAAATGTGGACAAAAGTATTGACTTTTCCAGTCATATGTGGTTCTTCCTCAAACTGTTGCCACAACGTTGGAAGCACACAATTGTGAAGGATGTCTTCAGATACAGTTGCGTAAAAAATTTCCGTTGCTTGATCTAGAAAACCCAAACCTGTTTCACTATGACAATGTTTGTACACATTTCTCCTGACAATAGGCAGAGTATACTGTATATTTTATGATCTCCTTCAGTTGATACATGCCACATGCTTCAACCAACGACATTAATATGCCTATTAAACCAAATACATTTCAAAATATATACTAAAAAAAGAATCTAAAACCTGAATGAGACGGAAAACTGCCTCCGTCTTTTTCTCTTTCTCAATTATTAAACTGTTAAAATATTTACGTCTGTCACTGCCCTAATAAATGATTGATGACTCCTGCAGTAGGTTTACAGCCCTTAATCTAAAGCTGGTTAAATGACAAACTAGACAATATTAGCCAATTATCGATCACAGCAGTGTTTTTGGTTTCAAATCGCTATCGAAAATCAATCTATAATTCAACATAAGCTTCAAAATAAAAAAAGAATGAACTCTGAGTGAACCCGTTTTCTCGTTCTGATTGAACTCAATTATTCCCATAGTAATAAACAATAAGAACTCATTCTGTATGATTCTCTCTACTCAGAACAGTTCAGATAATGAAATATTTCCATGTGATTTCTCGGTAAAACGACGCGCCTCTGTTTTGTTGCGTGTGTAAAATGAGACTCATTTGTATAATAGTGGGGATGAAAAAGTGAATCAATCTGTCTAGTAATGCAATTTCCGGGAAGTTTGTTTCCATGTTTCCAGTATTAGCCGGGATTATGCTGAGTCGGTAAACAGTGTGTTGACCTCGGAGTTATGTTACACACTGTGCGCACACACACACACACACACACACACACACACACACACACACACACACACTCAGTATCAGCAACACAAGTCTCATGGACCTGTTCAGCTGGCAAAGCATTCACTAGCGCTTGAGGAAGTGACGAAGCGAGACCAAAACACCAAACCCTAACACTATTCCTAACTCTAACACTAAACCCAAACACTAACCCTATCCCCCAACAATTAAAACTAACACTAAACACTAACCCCTAACCCTAACACAAATCCCTAACACTAACCATTAACCCTAACACTAACCAATAACCCTAACACTAACCCCTAACACTAACCATTAACCCCAACACTAACCAATAACCCTAACACTAACCCCTAACACTAACCATTAACCCCAACACTAACCCCTAAAACTAACCAATAACCCTAACACTAACCAATAACACTAACCATTAACCCCAACACTTACCAATAACCCTAACACTAACCCTCAACACTAACCATTAACCCCAACACTAACCAATAACCCTAACACTAACCCCTAACACTAACCAATAACCCTAACACTAACACTAACCCCTAACACTAACCAATAACCCTAACACTAACCCCTCAACCATAACACTAAACTAACTATAACCCCCTAACACTAACCCCTAACACTAACCAATAACCCCAACACTAACCCCTAACATTAACCGTTACTAATTACTAACCCTAATACCTATCCTTAACCCTGACCCTAATACTAACCCCTAAGCCTTGTTAACCCCAAACTCAAACACTAACCCCCTAACCCTTAGACCCTAACACTAACCACAACAGTTATTTTAACCCCTAAACTTAACCCTAACCCCTAACACTAACCCCCAAACTTAAAACTAAACCCCAACACTAACCCCAACCTTAACACTAACCCCAACCCAAATACTAACACGAAATCAATAAACTTTAACCCTAATAATAACCTCTAAACCCTGACCCTAACACTAACCTCAGTGAATCGCCACCGGTTCACTCATTAGGGACAAACTTACACTTATAAAGAACACCTTATTAATTTTTATCACTACATTATCTGTGTAAAGCTTTTAAGCTTTTCATTGTTAAAAGTGCTATACAAACAAAAATGTATAAAAATTGAATTGAATTAAACCCTAACATAAACCTCTAACACGAACCTCCAAACCCTTACGCTAATTCTAATCCCTAACTATTAACCCCAACACTAACCAAAGAGTATTAACGTACCTAATGCTAACGCTAACCCCTAACCCTTAGACCCTAACCTTAACACTAACCTCTAAACCTAACCTTAACCCCAAACACTAAACCATAACTCTGACACTAACCCTTAAACCCTGACCTCTAACCCTAACACTAACCTCTAAACTCTAACACTAACCCCCTAACACTAATCCTAACCACCTAACACTAATCCTAACCCCTTACTATTAACCCTAACACTAACCAAAAGGTATTAACGTACCCAACGCTAATACAAACCCATAACCCTTACCAAATCCAAACACTAACCACTAACCCTTAGACCCTAACCTTAACACTAACCCCTAAACCTAACCTTAACCCCTAACCCCAAACCATAACTCTGACACTAACCCCTAACCCTTAAACCCTGACCTCTAACCCTAACACTAACCTCTAAACCCTAACACTAACCCCTACCCTAACCTTAATGCCTAACACTAAACCATAACTCGGATACTAACCCTAACCCTTAAACCCTGACCTTGAACCCTAACCGCTAAACCCTAACACTAATCCCAAACTCTAACACTAACCTCTAAATCCACTAACCCCTAATAGTAACACTTACCCCAAACCCCTTTTTAAACATACTAGCTAGCTATTTGTTTGCATAACATACTACAAGTATGCAAGTCAGCTACAAAAATTTTATTACAAACTGTTTGCAAACCATTTTACATTTCTTGATGTTATAGCTGTTGAATTTATTTCAACTTGACTTCCAACTCTGCATACATTCTCAGCAACAGAATAATTTCTATGGCATTATCAAGTGCAAGATGCTAGCCCAGAAATGGCGTTGTTCTGTTAGCATCCAGCTTTTGCATGTCAGTAAAATTTAGCTAGCTGCAGGAGAATATTGCAATTTTGTTAAATCTGTTAAAGCCATTAACACAGGTTGCTCAACATCCTCCAAAAGTGCTAAAAACATTTCACTTACATAGATAAATAGCTATCAGTAAGCTAAGTTTCAGTAAGCACCATGTTCTTACATTAAAACTAACTGAAATGGCAAACATGTGAAAAGCTCATTTGAAAAAGTATTTCATACAGATATGTGTAAAGGATGAGAATATCTTTATAGATACTCATAAAAAAAGAAAAGCGCTAACCCTGACAAAATACTTCAGTGAATGACCTGTGATCTAAAAGTGACAAGTTCAATTCAATTCAGTTCAAGTTTATTTTCAATTGACATTGTCTCAAAGCATCTCTATAAAATGTAGGAACAAAAATTTAAATATGTGTGTTTATCTGTGATGAGGAGCCTGAGGTGGCCATCTCCCTGTGATGGTATGAGGAAGAAACCTTAGAAGAACCAGACTCAAAAAGGGAACCCATCGTTGTTTAGGGGGATATCAAGAATGTGATTATAAATCATTAAAACATTACAAATATCGGAGTGAGAAATGTGATGATGTCCTTTCTACGGTTTTATACAGTCAGTTGGATTTGTTGAACCAAGAGCTCCTGAGCAACTCATAAATTAGTTCAAAATCTGAGATCATTATAGATTCAACACCAACTCCTCCATGCCAGAGCCTTTCAGTGTTCATTGATGGAGAAACAGCATGTGTAGAATGTTTTTTGAGTGTTGGTAAGAGGTTGTTTATCCAATGTCTGAAATCTTCCTGATGTGAGATCGAACTGGTAAATCTAGGGAAGTGGTAGCTCAGTTTTTAAGATGTCAGGCTTCTAATCAGACAGTGGTAAGTTCAAATCCCAGCACCACCAAGTTTTCACTGCTGGGCCCCTCAGTAAGGTTCTTAATCCTGTACTGCTCAGTTGTATAAATAATAAAATCGCTGTTGCTTTGATGAAAAGGCATTTGCCAAATGTTACAAGTTTTACCATTAAACAAATGGTTTTTAACACATTCCAGCTGCCTGAACTGAAAAAAAAAACAACAGCCGAGAACATCTATAAATAGTATTATAGTTTTTCAAGAGCACGATTTACAAGCTAAGATGTCGATCATTGATCTTAGTTGGATCCGAGACATATAAATTCCACAGAATGAGCAATGCACAGCATTTTTACAGCATTCTGCAGACTTACATTTCCAGAGCTACTTACATTTATCTTATTCCTATAACTGAGCAACTACGGAGTTAAGGGCCTTGTTTAGGGGCCCGGTAGTGGCTAAGATTTAAACTCATGATCTACGGCTCCAAAGTACAATGCC
The DNA here is from genome assembly GCF_946808225.1 of Silurus aristotelis. Classification (NCBI taxonomy): domain Eukaryota; kingdom Metazoa; phylum Chordata; class Actinopteri; order Siluriformes; family Siluridae; genus Silurus; species Silurus aristotelis. The sequence goes on from NC_139576.1 coordinate 5,886,863, forward strand.
TTAACTACTAAGTTACCACATCCCCATGCAGTAGTGGTCCTCCCATTCTTTGGATAGGATGCCAAAATACGCTATTTTAAATCAAGCGAGTTGGAGTGTCATGAAAACAGGTTGGAACGAGTGAGTAGGATCAAGAAGTAATGAAAATGTATTTAGATATCTAATCTATAATGCACTTCTAAAACAAAACAATCCCAAATGCCAGCTGTGAATAAACACCACATGCTAATGGGGAAAAATAAATTGACATATACAGCATTTGGCAGATGCTCTTTTGTATCCTGGGCGACTTACAATAATGTCATTTATACACTTGGGCATTTGAGGGTTAAGGGCCCTGCTCAAATGCCCAAGAGTGGCAGATGGGTGGTGCTGGAATTTGAACCAATGATCTTTCAATCTAAAATCCAGTGCTGTAACCATTGAGCCACCATTTCTTATACAAAATTGTAAAACGATTGTAAAATGAAAGAATTTACGAGTTCATAGATGAATGAGTGTGTAAAGCCATTTTAAAGGACAATAAAATATTTGTTTCATCTTAAATTGGTTGCCGAACAGAAAAACTATGATGATCTAAAACACACTGCACCCCTGTAGAGCTTGGCTCATCCTATACACACCCTGCCAGACTAGACGTCATTATACCCCAGTACTTTACACCTCATTGTTGCAGGATTATACCGTAGCACATAAACCAGAATTTCAGGTCTCTATGTGATCACACAAGTTACCATTATAGTAGTTACGTACAGAAGTGATGGTGTCGTGCTGTCACCTCAGGATTTATCCGTACCTACAGGGAGCCAGCAGAACAAATATAATGGAGCATTTATTAGGGTATTATTTTGACATGCTGCTGGATTTTGAATGTTTTAAAGTGCTAATGTATTAACAGCAATCAAATGTTTCATTAATCAGCAAGGCTTCCAGTATTAAAGTACTGATCCACAAGCAGAAAGGGAAGTTCTTGTTTTTTCTTTTCTTTGCTTTGGCACCATCATAGATTTCATCTTCGCTGTTCGCCGCTGTACTGTTCATATTCCGTTGATCGTCGTTGCCGTAGTGGTGAAAGTAAATGGAAACAAAAGCTAAAACTGGGTCTCGTTTATGTCCTTTTTTTCTGGACACCATCACAAGAACAGTGCATGTGACTTCCATTTGTCTTAAACGTGGAAAGAGGAACATACTGTAACAAGCATAAAGAAGCAACCACACAACTTCGTTTTTTACTTAGGGATTCATTTAACAAATTATGTCTCTCATGACTCAAGGTCACAAATCCAATTCCCAGCAAGCATCATGGCAAACATGACCACCACAATGTACAACACTCAGTCACCGCCCTACTGATCCATCACATATTTACAGTATATAAATGTGAATGTCTTTTGGCAGGTTCCCAGGACTTATCCAGGACTACTTATAACAATCTTATTTATACAGCTAAGCAGTTGTGGGTTAAGCATCTTGCTCATAAACCCAGGGGCAGATTGGTGGTGCTGGAATTTGAACTCACAACCCTATGAGCAGAGAGCTAATGCCTTATACCACTGAGCCACCACTTCCCTAATACACCTGTTCTCAATTATACACTCATACACAGTACTCCAAACTCATTCACAACAGGAAATCTTACTCATGGTTTGTTTCCATACACATGACTTACCAAGATCTTACCTTAGATCTTTTACTTCCCTTTGAGGATGGATTTGGACTGTAATTAATATCAACAGTCTGTTAGAATGGCTCAGGGCCACAGTTTGCATGAACAGCTTTGTATTATGTGCCTATCACTGAACACCTCAACAATGATGGAACTGTAATGAATGGACATTTGGTGTTTACTCATAATCTTACATTCCAGTGCTCATGTTAGTTCTCACTCTCCAGTGTTCTGTATTGTTTCAAAGACTATAATCACACTCTTGATGTCACCCAAATGAGGATGGGTTCCCCTTTTGAGTCTGGTTCCTCTCAAGGTTTCTTTCTCGTGGGATCTCATGGACTTTTTCCATGAGATTGCCACTGACTCACTCATTAGAGATAAACTGACAATTATAAGGAACAAACTTACACACCTTTATAACCTCTGTATATCTGTAAAGCAGCTTTGAGACAACATGCATTGCTAAAAGTGCTCTACAAATACAAATAAAATGTACATTTTTTTTATTTTTTTTTAGTTTAATAGTTTTTTAAATCCTAGCCCAGTGTATCCCATTTGTGCATTGCCAGACTGTTAATCTTATACTATGACTTGTGTTTTAGGTTTGTCTGCGTTTGTTTAGGAAAAAATCCGAACCTTCATTTGCATCTAAAAGTGTTTTAACATCTTGACACCGTCGCACTCTTACGAATGTGAAAGAAATAAGTAACTAAATAACCAACTTGCAACTTAATAAATTAAACCAAACCACAAAAGCTGTAGTGTTACAGGAATAGAGGCAATTAGTCTTACGTCATTGGTTCAATGCTTTAGCAGGTGTAGCTTGCACAAGCTGTTTTTCTGCACTTTTACACATGCTTGTTCATCAAATTGACGCTCAGAGGCTCTGCGATTTATCATTAAACAGCATTTGTGAAGGGCACAGGCGTTTGGATTTCTGTTTTGAACGAAAAAATACGATGCAGTTCATTCACCAATTCATCGTTACCTGTTATCGTGAAAGAGATTTTAGTGTCACTGGCTAGGGTTCGGCCATGTCCACACTAATAGGTTTTCGTTTGAAAATGCATATTTTTCTCTACGTTTCTGACCTTTTGTTCACACTGAGACAGTGTTTTCATTCAAGTTTTTTGCATCGCAGTGTGGACTGTGAAAATGGAGGCTTTCGAAAAACGATGATGCATTTTTTGTCAATTCGATTTATTTATAATACATTTTTATTTGTATCTCACTTTAAATGATGGACATTGACTCAAAGCAGCTTTACAGAGATAAATCATTCATAAAGAATTTATAAGTTTGTTCGGTATAATTGTAAACCCTAGGGGAAATGATGCAGGTCGAAGTTTTCGCGGATGCTGAACGTTTTTAAATGTTTTTAAAAGTTTTAGTGTAGACTAACCTTGAATGTACCTTGAAGGTAGCTGTTTTGCAGTGAATAGATTTCTAACAACATTCTAGCATCTGAATGAGCTTTAAGCTCATTTTAAGCTCATTCTCCTCCAGACATTTGAGGAAATGAAACTTCTTTTCCTCTGCTGATTCTTGCTTGAGCAGTGATTGCTACTTTCACATTAACTACGTTTTCACATTTTCACAAGTTTCACCTTACACAATTCTCAGTTTGTTGTATATTCTTCTGTTGTTTATGTGCTGTCTATCTCTTTTGGTTGATGTCAAGGAAAGGCACAGAGATATTTTTGTATCCAGACAGATGGCATGGTGGAATCGTTGCCAGTCTCCTTTGAAAAAATTAGCAACCGGCACAACAACCGGATATGATATCGCACACCGGTGTTAAAAGATTACCCTCTGTATCCTATAGGCAGCGACACAAACCCAAATCAGGAAGATGGTGTTCTGGTTTTATATTCTTTCAAAGATGTATCAATCACCAATCGGGTTTTAATCTTTAAACAAGTGATAAAAAATATATAAAGGTTATAGGTAGTAGCTCAGGTGGTAGGTTAAGGCCTTGGATTTCAGCTTGAATGATCACAAGTTCAAATCCCATCAGCGCCAAGTTACCCCTGCTGGGCCCTTGAGCAAGGCCCTTCATGTGTAAGTCACTTTGGATAAGGCTGTCCAAAAGCCATAAATGTAATGATTAAGAAGGTCAAAAGTTGTTAAGGGCTAGCTCAGTGATGCTTAGTTATGATGTTGGACTTCTGATTAGAATATCATGAGTTCAAATCCCACTACCACTACGCTGCAACTGCTGGGCCCTCAACCCTTAACTCTTATAATGTGAGTCAATGGAAGGAAAAGTGTATTGTGACCGTCCCTTTAATACGGGCTCAGGAAATCAATTTGCTCTGCTTTATGATATCATCATCTTTTTTTAAGTTTGCCTTCTTGGGCACTGCATTCCATTCTTGTTTTCAGTACATGAACATGCACTCTGCAGGACATCACATGAAAGAGAGGCATGTTACACAACATCCTTCCTCATCATGGGAATCTTGCTGAGTGCCCACATCCGTGCTGCGTGGTGTAAAAGGGTTCACAATCATGGCAGAAGAACAATAGGGCATGAAGTGTAAAAGCATGTTATATATATATATATATATGTATTTATTATTTATTTATTTTCCCCTCTTTGTGTTTGCATGCAGAAGGGTGTGCAAGCCTGGGAGAAAACAAAACCTTGGCATGCGGATGGCTCATTGAGCGTTTCTCACGATGTATCATCAGCCACCCACACGTTCACCTACTCTGAATACAGGCGCTCTCTCTCTCCATTTCATCATTTACATCATCAGCCTGTTTTCTGCTTTCAATTTCTCTTCTAAATCTCAACATCTGGCTGACCCCGCCATGTTGTCTGACCCAATATGGTCTTAAGTTTTATGTCACAGTAATAAATAACAGCTAGCAAACACACAGAGGGGAAAAAGGAATCATCCAGGACTAGAGTCATTTATGGGGATGCAAGCCTTCAGAGCACATTATTCTCCAGAGGTAAGAAACTAGGGCACAACATAACGGTCACTGAGCTAACACGAGTAATGCAGGATGGCAAACCATTTCCTGGAAGTCAGCGTTGAAAGTGACCACGGAAATGCCATCGTAACAAAATACACTGTTCTTAGATTCTGATTCGTGGATTTCTCCAATCAAGTCAGAACTTTCTGATTGTTGTGGGCAAAAAAGTATAAAAAAATATATCACAGGTAAAAACCACATTAGGATCCACTTTTGAAATATAAGAAAGGGATTTAGAAACACGGATGTACCCATGGAAACCAAAAATGGATATGAAAAAAAAAGAACAAGTGAGGAGATTCTGAGAAGATCTCCAACTGTACAGTTATGGTGTGCTGCATGATCACTCATTGGATTGTTGCATGGATATGGAAACGGTGTTAGCTGGTAGGTAAGTGGTAGCTTAGTGGTGATAGGTGGTAGGGAAGTGAAAGTTTAGTGGTGGTTGCTGGTATGTGAGTGGTACCTTAGTGGTGGTAGATGATAAGTAAATGCAAGGTCAAAGGCGGTGGCTGTCAGGTAAGTGGTAGCTTAGAGGTGGTAAATGGTAGGTAAGTGGCGGTTCAGCAGTTGTAGCTTGTATGTGTCAGGCTGCAGACGCGGAAGCAGATAAAGTCCAATCATGTTCTTTATTAAGGTGCAAAAAACAAAACACTCATACACCAATGAAAACAAAAGCAAACCCAGACATCCGCTCGTAACGAAGTATCCACTATGAGCGCGAATGTCAAACGCCTAATCCCAATGCAAGTAAAGCTTTCGGCAATGAGTACTTCAATAAGGAAATGGAGTTCGGAGAAATAGCCAGCGGTGAATCCCGGCGTTTGAGCAGCCACGCGATTTTCCTGCATGACAATACAACGACCGACAGCCTGTGACTCAAGAACGTGAGTTTATGTAGTCTGATCTTTCATGAGCCACAGCTGTCGGTAATCTTGGAAAGCAGCGTGACTGCTATCGAAGGGGGGCGTGGCAGGGTGGATCTCTGACAGCAACAGACGGGGGCGTGGCAGGGTGAATCCCTGACAGCTACAGAGGGGGGCGTGGCAGGGTGAATCCCTGACAGCTACAGAGGGGGGCGTGGCAGGGTGAATCCCTGACAGTATGTAAGTGGTAGCTTAATGGTGGTAGATGGTACTTAAATTGCAGATAAGATGTAGTAGCTGGTAGGGAAGAGGTATCTTTGTGCTGATAGTTGTTAGGAAGTGGTAGGTCAGTTGGTTGTAATGTGATGGTGATAGAGGGTAGGGAAGTGGCAGGTCAGTGGTGGTAGTGGTGGGGAGGTTCTAGCTCAGTGGTTAAGACATTGGACTCTGGTTGGGAAAGTTTGAGTTTGAATCCCAACACAACAATTGCTGGGCCCTTGTGCATGGTCCTGAAACCTCAACTGCTTGCTGGTAAGTCATTCTAGATAAGAACATCTTTTAAATGCCGTAAATGTAGTCGGTGAGGAAATGGTACCAAAGTGATGGTACTTGGTAGAAAAGTGGTAGCTCAGTGGTGGTCATTTTTAGGGTAGCTCAGCTGTGGTAGTTAGGGAAGGGGTAGCTCAGTAGTGGTAGTTATTAGGGAAGGGGTAGCTCAGTAGTGGTAGTTGTTAGGGAAGTGACAGCTCATTGGATATAGTTGGTAGGGAAGAGGCACCTTAATGCTGATTGTTTGTAGGGTAGTAGTAGCCTAGTGGTGGTAGCTGGTAAGAAAGTAGAAGTTAAATGGTTAAGACAGTGGACCCTTTGCATAGTTGTGAGTTTGAATCCCAGCACCTCCATGTTGCCACTGCTGGGCCCTTGAGCAAGTTCCTTAACCTTTAACTGATCAGTTGTATAAATTAGCAAATTATTGTTGCTCTGAATAAGGGTGTCTGCCAAATGCCATATATATAAATAAATGATGGCCCTTGGCAAACACCCTTATTCAACAAAATCTTTCTCATTTATACAACTGACTGTTAAGGGCCTTGCTCAAGGGCCTAGCAGAGATGTAACCACTGAGCTTAGTTTCTGTATTGTATAATAGATCCTACCCAGTGTAACAAAAGACATGCATCTGGTATTCCACCAAGTTCATTTTTAGACCCCTTGTTATTCCTGATTTTAGCTCCTACAGATACTTTCACACTTTTGAATTCTTCAGGCCATCATTGTGATTTCAACTCGGAAGGCAATTATTTATTTATAAAATGATATCATTTATAAAATGATTATGGTTCAATACAAGATGGTTTATTTTAAAACAATGTAACATCATCTTTATCCTACATGTGCACAATTGGTCGCAGCATCTGCAACACAGGGCCAAAGCCTTACTTTCCTACGACAGAAACCCGAAATTGCCCTGGTAATTTGCTTTCCCTTCCTAAACGATGTGGAAACGTTGCCACTTGCTCGAGGGCTCTTAGTTGATCAGGGCCAGCAGAGAATTGGATTTCCTTCAACTCTGGACAGAAACGTGTAATGGGATTTCACAAGTTTTGTTGTACAGCCAAAACACTTTTTCATGGTATGACAGCTCTTACACAGTCGATGTCTCCTTCCCAGTACCAGTTTTGTCTTTCTAATTTATATAAAATCCCAAATGTCAAAAAGCACTGTCCATCTGCAAATCTGTAAAATAATGTGGTTATGAACTTGATATGGTTTTGTTGGGAATCAGATAAGGTTCTATTTTAGTTTTTCATAGTATACGATCAAATTAGACACTTTTCCAAGCCAACAGAAGTTGTTGTTGTTACAGGTAGCAAGGTTGAGAATATTCACCATATAACGATATACCATTCAGCTAACCAAACAAGAACCAAATCTTTTAAACTGAATATAATGCTCATGTACTTTATTGCCTACCAAAAAAAGAGATTTATTTTCCTCAAATCAATAGAATTTCATTAAAATGTGGAAAAAAAAACAATTATAATAATAATAAAATATTAAATAATTATTTGAAAGAATACATCACCCATACCCATAGGTTTGATGTGAGAGCATTTTAGAGGGCAACTCAAGATCTTCTACACACTTTCAACCCATGTAAAGCATATCTTCATAGAGCTGGTTTTGTGCCCAGGTGCACTGTCATGATGAAACAGGTTTTGTGTGAAGAGACAATTCCATGCGACCACATCCAAAGATCACCAATACAATACACTTTGTGCTAAGTTTGGGGAAGAATCACAAACGGCCACATGACCTAAATAGTATGTGTGGTTGCTGTAGGCTACACCAGAGCTTTGTATAATTTAGGACCGGATGCCTAGGATGCCTTGTGCTAATCTGATTCCTAAATAAACTTTGTGACAGGTTCTTTAGTCAGATTATAACCAACCAGTGTCAGATTGCAGATTGTGTGTTTTTAGTGTGGAAATATCCAAGCGGCTCCTGCAGATTTTGGGTCTGTCTGTCTGTCTGTCTGTCTGTCTGTCTGTCTGTCTGTCTGTCTGTCTGTCTGTCTGTCTGTCTGTCTGTCTATCTATCTATCTATCTATCTATCTATCTATCTATCTATCTATCTATCTATCCATCCATCCATCCATCCATCCATCCATCCATCTATCCATCCATCCATCCATCCAGCCATCAATCCATCCAGCTAGCTATCTAGATTTCTACTGTAGCTAGCTTATTCCTAAATAAACTTTGTGACAGATTAATCAGTCCAGTTATACCCAGTGTCAGAGTCCAGGTTGTGTGTTTGTCTTTTTTGGAAGTGGTAGCTCAGTGATTAAAGCTCTGGGTTACTGAGCAGAAGGTTGGGGGTTCAGCCACCAGTATCGCCAAGCTTCCACTCCTAGGACCTTGAGCAAGGCCCTTAACCCTCTGTGCACCGGAGACTGAGCTGTGCCCTGCCCCCAGCTTTCTAACATCAGCAGGATATGCAAAGAGAGCATTTCAGTGTGCATGTGTATACACATTTTATACAGTGCTCTATGCATTGTCTAAAATGAAGGTTAGTCTATACAATGTTTGGAAAGCCATCTGAGATATGGGTGATTTTCCAAATTGCAATGAAATCAACCAACATGGTGAGTAAACACAAAAGAATATTCAACTACTAACATTCATAGACAGAGTGTAGATATAGAACAGGGAACTCTTGGCCGTCTGGAGTTAAATTTTAACTCTGAGACTGTACCCATTTGTCTACCTGTGTCTGTTTTTTTTTTTGTTTTTTTTGAAAATGCACCCAAGCACGGCGTCTTCTACTACCACTGAGACGAGTGTAAAAAACACACAAAAAACTCCACAGACGCATGAGAAAACACTTCTGTCCATCAACTTATCACAATGAAGGATTCAATGTTTAATGCCTCATCGGTATCCTCTCAGGCCCTCGTGTACTATAACCTCCCAGCATTAAAATAAGCGCGAGCAGCTGAAATAGTCAAGAGATTTGTTTAGTTTGCAAGCCAGGGTCTCAGGAGTGGACAGGACTCTTGTGTTTACTGCGTTAATCCTGCGGTTGTGTGTTTGTGCGAGAGAGTGTGGGCGCACAATAGAAGCTATCTCGATGGGTTATGCAAATCAGTCCTCGCTGCATGCAAACAAGGCTGAGCTACAACACGGGGCGAAGGGTGATTCGCTGAGTGAGAAAACAAACGCATGTTATGTGTCATCCGGCGTCCTGCACTGAAGGCATTAAGGCTTAGCATTAAAGCCTAGCATGACAGCTCCTCGTTAATAAAGCCTACACATCACATTCCCCCAAAAGGCTTCAAAGAAAACGAGTGATCTGACAGCTGCTAGTGGTGTTGGGTGTTTTTTTTTTCTACTGATAACTGCATGAAGGTACTTCTTTGGTTCTGTTTTTCCACCATCCAGCTTCCCACACAGATAAACTTCACTTCCTTCAAGTTATGTGTCATCGTGGCCATCTGTAGCTCTCCGCTAACCCGGGCTACAAATAACCAGGAATAAATACCCTCGCTTGCTGAACACATGCCTCAGATATACTACGTCTCCCTGGACCTGGAGAAAATCGAGCCGAAGTCTATTATTACAACGTCAGAACGTCTATTCTGGAGGACTTCTGTCTAAATTGGCTGTTCCAGGAATAAGCTACTATAAGTGACTCACACTAGCATGTTTGTGCTTACGTTAGCAAATGCTAATCAGCGATTCTGTACGAGTTTCGATCGAGCGATCTTATTTCTATGCAAATGAGATATGAGTCTAAAAAAAAAAAAAAAAAAACAACGCGCATGGAAACACTTCTATTTTGCACGTGGGCTGATATTTCTTTAGTCCCCACTTCACTTCAGTGATTCATTGTTAAAAGTGGAAAAAAACAGTGCAGTGTGGCCTCTCATTACATGTATGTAGGCCATGTTAACAAAATAAATTCACTAAATTTATAATGGTTTTAATGGTCATTTAAACAAAAAACACCTATCTAATGTTCAAGTGTCCACATACTTTTGGCCACTGTAGTGTAATTTAATAGCATGCATAGATTTTAAATGCAGTTTTACCCTATTCAATGTATGATCTATCTATCTATCTATCTATCTATCTATCTATCTATCTATCTATCTATCTATCTATCTATCTATCTATCTATCTATCTATCTATCTATCTATCTATCTATCTATCAAAAAAATTACACACACACCAGCGCAGTGAGACAAATACACAACGATAAAGCTAAACACACTGACACATCTGTGAGGCTGGAGACTGTTTACTTAATGCAGATTGATGTGTTCTATCAAGGCCATCACCACTACACACACACACACACACACACACACACACACACACACACACACACACACACACACACACATTGCAGACTTTAAACTTCCTGCGCTTTACTAAACACATTGTGTAAACAAGTGAGAGTGTTCGAGCTTTAAATCGACTACCAACAGAGGCACATGAGCTCCTGATTATTACACACATATACACACACACACATATACACACACACACACACACACACACACACACACACACACTTATTTTAGCATAAACAGCCCACTAAAGGTATGTTGGCATGGATATGTTTAAAACTGATACATAATTATTTGGATGACTTTATTTGAATTAGTCTCTCTGACATCTCTCTTTTTGTCTCCTTGTCTCTCTGTCTTTCTCTCTGTCTCCCTACTTCTTTCTATCTCTTTCTATTTACCTCTTTTTGTCTGTCTTTCCATTGTCTCTGTGTCTCTCTGTCTCTCTCTTTGTCTCCCTGTCCCTCTCTGTTTGACTCTCTTTTTTTCTTCCTGTCTCTCTTCCTGACTCTGTGTCTCCCTGCCTCTCTTTTTGTCTCCCTGTCTGACTCTCTCTTTGTCTGTCTCTTTGTCTCCCTGTCTCTCTCTCTCTCTCTTTCTCTCTCTCTCTCTCTCTCTCTCTCTCTCTCTCTCTCTCTCTCTCTCTCTCTCTCTCTCTCTCTCTTTGACTCTGTTCCCCTGTCTCTCTCTGTCTAACTCTCTTTGACTCCCTGTCTCTGTCTATGACTGTGTCTCCCTGTCTCTTTCTCTGTCTAACTCTTTGTCTCCCTGCCTCTCTCTCTCTCTCTCTCCGTCACTCTCTGTCTTTGTCTCCCTATTGCTCTCTGTCTGTCTCTCTCTGTCTCTCTCTATCTCTTTCTCTGCCAGCCACTCTACCAGTCTCTTACATTTTGTCTTCCTGTCTTTTTGTCTTTCTTTCTGTCTTCCTTATTCTGTCTCTGTGTATCCTCTTTCTTTCTCTTTGCCTCTCTGTCACTCGCTGTCATTTTTTCTCTCTTTCTGCCACTCTCTGTCTGTCTGTTTTTCTCTCTCCATTTCTCTCTCTCTCTCTCTCTCTCTCTCTCTCTCTCTCTCTCTCTCTCTCTCTCTCTCTCTTTCTCTTCCCACCTCTCTCTCTCTCTCCACTCCACCACTCCATCTATTTTTCTCTATCTGTGTATCTCAAGCAGGATGAGAGTCATGGTAATGTCTCAGTTGTTCTCTGCAATGTCGCCCAGTCTCACTTTGTTCCACACACATTTAAGCTTTACTGACATTTCTGCTCTTTCCTCTCTCTCTCTCTCTCTTTCGCTCTCTCTCTCACACACACACACACACACACACACACACACACACACACACACACACACACACAGTAATTCAGATATGCAGATGTCCAACAGACAAATCAACAGTTCCCTTTAACAGCTCTAAATGAATTACATGACGTGATTTATTCGGCTCCCATGGCACGTCGCTCTGTCTCCGATCCAGCTGTCGCCATTATAGAAGAATGAAACAGGAGTTTTCCTTTATCCACATGTTTAGTTTGTGTTTCTGAACACCTCGGAGCGTCCTCCGTAAAGTGCCCTGAAAAACTAGAGCTTGTCATCTGTGTACAAGGAATTTCTCTTTCGTCATTCAAAGGAAAAGACGCCAAATCTGAACAAAGCTTCTTGAAAAGATTCTCCTCTGACTTCATTTACTTTTAGGGCACTCTTACATAAAGACACACACACACACACACACACACACACACCCCTACACACACTTATTTCCAAGCTTATTAGTCCTGCTCTTAGCAAGATATAGGAAATCAGCAACACACACCACTTTAAACACGTTACATTATACAGTACAGTACATTATAAGGGCGAAAGTATTTGGACACCTGACATTTTTTTACTTTACTTACTTACCAACCAATGTCAGATTGCAGATTGTGTGTTTTTAGTGTGGAAATATCCAAGCGGCTCCTGCAGATTCTGGGTCTGTCTGTCTGTCTGTCTGTCTGTCTGTCTGTCTGTCTGTCTGTCTGTCTGTCTGTCTGTCTGTCTATCTATCTATCTATCTATCTATCTATCTATCTATCTATCTATCTATCTATCTATCTATCTATCCATCCATCCATCCATCCATCCATCTATCTATCCATCCATCAATCTATGGTTAGCAGACACTGTCCTGTGTATATTCATTGTACATCTAATACTGTTGTTTTTTTGCACAACTTATTTACACCATGAAACTAAAGAAATCTCTTACACAAGCTACCTCATCCATCTAAAAAGTGGAAATTACACACAATCATATTTTTTATTATTAAGTTCTTATAAATATCGGGACACCTGACTTTTCCAGACATCGATGGTTCTTTTCAAAACTGTTACCACAAAGGTGGAGGAAGATGATTGTATAGAATGTCTATGGTGCAGTTTTCTTCACTTGAACTGAGAGACTTAAACCAGTTCCATGACAATATCCCAAAACCAGCTCAATGAAAATATGCTGTACATGGGTTGGTGCGGATGATCTCCTGCTATAGAGCTTAAACCCTATTTATGAAGGTGAACCACAGACCTCCTCACCTCACCTACATCAGTACCTGATTTTACTAAAACCCTTGTGGCTGAATGAGCACAAATCTCCACAAAATAGTTTTATTTTTTATTATAGGATGTGAATAAGTTTAATGTACTTGGCTCCCTGGTGGTCTAGTGGTTAGGATGCGGCTCTCTCACCGCTGCGGCCCGGGTTCGATCCCCGGTCAGGGAACCAACCCCAGCCATTAGGGTTGCACAAGCCTTAGTGCCGGTCCCAAGCCCGGATAAATGGGGAGGGTTGCGTTAGGAAGGGCAACCAGCGTAAATACATGTGCC